>NC_141323.1:28136919-28141919 GCF_037954235.1 Aulostomus chinensis
GCGCCCTCCGCAGCTTTGGAATTGAATTTCATGCAGTGTGTAATTTGAAGTAGACAGATGGCAGATGCAGTACTTTTCTCTGGATGACATCAACATTCTTTTCTTTGTATTGACAGGACACCTTTTTGGCGTGTGAAAAGACCCTGAGGCTGTTGCACATCACTTTTTTTCTGCGGTTGTAAAGTGAGTGAAATGGATATAGAGCCCATGTGTGTCAGAGTCAAGGGCTTACGGCCATACCACTCTGAACACGCATGCGCCAATCAGACGGTACGCTGACAGCACGACACACGGAGGTCGCGGACTCCGCTTTTCCCATTTCTTTCGTTTTTTTCAGCCTTTTTCATTGTTCTTCCTTATTTTCCGTGCATTTTTGGTTCGTTTTTAGAGTGAACATTTTTTCCCCCCGACAGTTTTTATACTGATCGGGGGAGGTCAATTTGAGTTTTTTTTTTTCCTAATGGAAAACTTTCGGACGGACCAAATGGATTTGAACTCTGCAAACGGACTTCAGATTACGAGCATGGAAAACGGACTTGACATAAACGCACAAACAGGTGAAGAAAATGAAAAATGGTTGCTTGTTAAAAGAAACAATCAGAAACGAAACATGAAGAAGTCGGAAGGAAAACTGCCGGAGGGAAATGCGAGAGCGGCTTCCGCAGCGACAGCGGGGGAAAGACGGCGAGCAGCGGCTGATTCAGAGGAGATGAGCGCTGGAGCCGGTCCACAGGCAACGAGAGCTGGTGGCCTGAAGAACAGAGCTGAAGACGTGGTTCCGAGAAGACCTGGGCAGCGAGGAGCTACTGGAGAGGCGGCGGAGAGTGAGAGAGAATTGGCGGCGGAAAGAGATGCGGCGTCTGGTGGGGAAAGGCAGCTGCAGCAGCGACATGGAGCGGCGAAATCTGCGGGTGGCGACCACAAGTATGACAGAGAACTGACGGTCAGTGTCGAGGTAACTGGGCAGGATGAAGTCCCAGTTCTCGAATTAATGAGATGCATAAGAGCACTGTGTGGAGGTTTAATAGCCTGTAGGGCGACAGGGCCGCAGAAATATGAAATTACCATGTCACACATCAAAGGGAAAGAGAGAATCCTAGATGGTTTCAAAATTGGGGACAACACGGTGCATGTCAAAGATCTGTGTAATGATGAACTCATGGTTTCTTTTTTAAGCTTACCAGCTTACATCAGAGATGAGGAAATTTTACAGAAGCTAGAAGGGTGGGGAGTCTCAGCGGCATCAACTATAAGGAGGAGGATGTGGCCGGGTACGCAAATTGCTGATGGGACGCGGTTTCTCAAAGTAAAGTTTACAGATAAAGTCCAATCTCTGCCTTATTCAGCACGGTTTGACACAGCAATGGGACCGGAATATTTCAGGGTCATACATGATAGGCAGGCTAGGGTGTGTAGGATGTGCCTCCAGCCGGGGCACATCCTAAGGGACTGTCCTGAGTTCTCCTGCCATAAGTGTGGTGTCCAGGGGCATTATGCAAGGGAGTGCAACAGGAAACCTAATAAGATACAGAAATGTGAGGTGTGTTGGAACAAAATTGATGAATGTAATTGTAATTATAGTGATGAGGATATTGTGGTGGAATCTGGATCTGAGGAGCTGTACAGTGAGATGGAAGGTTTAAGTGAGGGAGGAACGGAGGATGAGGAGGAAGATGACGAGGTGGGTAGTGGCGCCGCCAAGCAGGCTGCTGGTGAGGGTTACGCCCCTCAGAGAACCCAGAGCCCTCCTAAAGTGGTGCAGAGCCCAGGCACAAGGCTTGGTTCAAGTCTGAATGACATGAGCACTGACTCAGGCCCACAGCAGAGAGGAAAGGATGGAGGAGGAAACGGGTCCGAAAAGGAGCCGGAGCCTTCTCAACTCCTGGAATCAATGGAGGTGGGGGATACCCCAAGAGAATTGCAGCCGGCGGCAGCCACATCCACCAGGGTACCTACCTTAAATGTGCCCTCCACCTTCCCTCCTCAGAGTAGATCAAACAGTGACTCGGAAATGGACTTTGCCACAATAAAAAATATTCGGAAAAAGCACACCTCAATAAAAGATGCTGCGATGAAGAAAAAACAGAAGAAAGAAGGAGGGAGAGGTAAAAAATCTTGAGGGAAAATTGGCTGTTTAAAGGTTTTTTTGGTCTGACCATGTTTCTGCTGCACTCCCTTAATGTCAATGGACTCCGCACTTATGGCAGGATGACCGCCATTTTACTTAAAAGCAAGTGTGACATTCTCTGCTTACAGGAGACAAGGTGGGAAGGGGATAGCGTGGCGGCAGCAAGCAAAATGTGGGGAGGAGATGTCTTTTTTAGCAACGGCACAAGTAAATCTTGTGGCGTAGCTATTTTAGTAAAAAAGACTATAAGTACCAATAGCAAGTTAATATATCATGACAAGAAAGGTAGAATACTTATTATAGATGTTTGCATAAACAATAGAACATACAGAATTGTTAACATATATGCCAGTAACTGTGAAAAGGAAAGGAAAATGTTTCTAAACAGTATAAGCAGATGGATAGATCATAGAACCATAATAATAGGAGATTTCAATATCGCATTAACTAAGGATGATATATCAATTAACAATGTATACAAGAATGACACAAGCAGAACTGAGCTATATAATTTAATGAATATTCACAATTTGACAGATGTATGGAGAATTCACAACCCATTCAAGAAAGAGTACTCCAGAAGACAGGTTGTGCAGGGAAAAATGAAACAAGCCAGAATAGATTTATGTCTAGCGGCCCCTGAAGCAACAAAACAGATCAATAAAATACAATATAATTATAACGCATGGAGTGATCACGCAACAATTGAGTGTTACTTGGGTGCTGCAGGAGGTTTCAGGGGGGGAGGTACCTGGTGCCTCAACTCCAGCCTCCTGGCAGATTCAACTTACGTTAAAAAAATCACAAAACTGCTTGATTATGCAAAAATTGAAATGAAAATAGAAAATAATTTTATAGAAAAGTGGGAAATTCTAAAGCAAAGAATTAAAAGAAGTAGTATAAATTATAGTAAAGAGAAAAAGTGGAGAGAGGAGCTGGAAGAAAATCGACTAAGAAAATTAATCAATCATGAAATAGCATTATTTGATAAAGAACCTAACAGAAACACAGAAAACTATGAATTATATAAAGCAAAACTAGTAAACATAGAAAAAATAAAATGCAGAGGTGCAATGATAAGAAGCAGAGTTAAAAATTTAGTAGAAGGAGAAAAATGCACCGCATATTTTTTGGGGCTCGAAAAGCAAAAACAAAACAAAACTATAATAGAAAAAATCAACGATATAACTGGAAAAGAATATGACGATCAAGAAAATATACTAAGAGTAACTACAGAGTTTTATAAAGAATTATTTGATAATGGATATAGCAATAGCGAAGAGGTAGACAAGTTGTTATCAAATATCCAAACTAGTATTTCAGTGGAGGATAAGGAATGGTCTGATGCACAAATTACTATTAATGAGATAAAGACGGCAATAGATAGCTTAAATAAAAACAAAAGTCCAGGGGTAGATGGTTTAACAGCAGAATTTTATATTTGTTTCAAAGAGCAGATAGCTCCCCTGTTGCTGTCATTGTACCACTCAATGGAACGGGAACAGAGAACATCCAATACATTCACTGCAGGAATAATTTCACTTATCTACAAAAATAAAGGTTCAAAACAGGATATAACAAACTATAGACCAATAAGTTTACTCAATACAGATTACAAGATACTGACCAAAACACTGGCAAACAGGCTTAAACTTACAATAGGAACCATTATTGGTAATACACAGGCATACGGCATACCAGATAGAGACATCATAGATACGATCCTTACAATAAAGGATACCGTCAGGACAATGGCAGCACAGGGGGGGTATCTGCTCGGAATTGATTTGGAGAAAGCATTCGACAGAGTAGAACATCTTTTCTTATATAAAACTTTAAAAAGATTTGGATACGGTGAAGGCTTTATTAAATGGATTAAATTATTATACGATAACGCATACAGTCAAATAAAGATAAATGGACAACTAACAGAAAAGATCAAATTAAAAAGATCGGTAAGGCAAGGATGCCCGCTTTCAGCTCTTTTATACAGTATTGTTGCTGAGCCACTAGCTTTAAGTATAATGAATGATAAGAATATTATAGGTATAAAAACATATAGAGACAAAGTCGTTAAAATAGCACAATTTGCGGATGATATCAATATAATGTTTAAAAATGAAGAAAATTTAAATTATATTATAAAACATCTAGAAAGATATGAAAAAGCATCAGGAGCTAAGGTTAACAGAAATAAGTCAGAAATGATGGAATTCGGTAAAAATAGTTTAAAAAATAATTGGGGTTTTAGCACTAAAGAATACAGGAAAATACTGGGTGTATACATTGGTAAAAATGAAGGGGAAGCCAGGGACTTAGGGTGGAGAGAACTTGTAAAAAAGGTAGAAAATACACTTAATTTATGGAGAAGTAGGGGTTTAAGCCTGAGAGGAAAGGTAATTGTCATCAATGCCTTAATACTGTCAAAAAATTAATCATGTTTTGGGGGCCTGTGAGCTACCGCAGTGGGCACTAAATTCGCTCAATGAAGCGATCTCCTCCTTCCTTTGGAGGGGAAAGGGAAATTCGATCGCTCATCGGGTGATAATTGCTAATAAAAGGGAGGGGGGATTAGGACTAATTGACATCAGTGCAAAAAAAGATGCACTCAGGGCCAAATTAGTTAGAAATTTTCTCGATTCGAACAGGCAGTACCCCTGGGAGGACACAATGGCGGGCTACCTGGCTGAGTACGGGGAGGGGGAGAAACTCCCTCTTTATCACCTCCTTCCTGGGAAAAGCCATGGCTCGCTACCGATGTTCTACCAGGAGGTGCTAGAGGCATGGGGCAAATTCCTGCCCCACCTCAGGCCTAAGTGCAGTCAGAAAAGTCATGTGCTGCAGTTACCTTTTCTCGAAAGCACCTTTTTCA
>NC_141323.1:28149419-28189419 GCF_037954235.1 Aulostomus chinensis
GGGGACCAGCATGAGCGAGCTTCCCTCACACACCTTTTCTTGAAGCGCCCTCCGCAGCTTTGGAATGGAATGTCATGAAGTGTGTAATTTGAAGTAGACAGATGGCAGATGCAGTACTTTTCTCTCAATGAAATCAACATTCTTTTCGTTGTATTGACAGGACACCTATTTGGCGTGTGAAAAGACCGTGAGGCTGTTGCACATCACTTTTTTTCTGAGGTTGTAAAGTGAGTGAAATGGATATAGAGCCCTTGTGTGTCAGAGTCAAGGGCTTACGGCCATACCACTCTGAACACGCATGCGCCAATCAGACGGTACGCTGACAGCACGACACACGGTGGTCGCGGACTCCGCTTTTCCCATTTCTTTCGTTTTTTTCAGCCTTTTTCATTGTTCTTCCTTATTTTCCGTGCATTTTTGGTTCGTTTTTAGAGTGAACATTTTTTCC
Source organism: Aulostomus chinensis (assembly GCF_037954235.1). NCBI lineage: Eukaryota > Metazoa > Chordata > Actinopteri > Syngnathiformes > Aulostomidae > Aulostomus > Aulostomus chinensis. The sequence continues at coordinate 28,149,868 of NC_141323.1, forward strand.
CCCCGACAGTTTTTATACTGATCGGGGGAGGTCAATTTGAGTTTTTTTTTTCCTAATTGAAAACTTTCGGACGGACCAAATGGATTTGAACTCTGCAAACGGATTTCAGATTACGAGCATGGAAAACGGACTTGACATAAACGCACAAACAGGTGAAGAAAATGAAAAATGGTTGCTTGTTAAAAGAAACAATCAGAAACGAAACATGAAGAAGTCGGAAGGAAAACTGCCGGAGGGAAATGCGAGAGCGGCTTCCGCAGCGACAGCGGGGGAAAGACGGCGAGCAGCGGCTGATTCAGAGGAGATGTGTGGAAGGAGCGCTGGAGCCGGTCCACAGGCAACGAGAGCTGGTGGCCTGAAGAACAGAGCTGAAGACGTGGTTCCGAGAAGACCTGGGCAGCGAGGAGCTACTGGAGAGGCGACGGAGAGTGAGAGAGAATTGGCGGCGGAAAGAGATGCGGCGTCTGGTGGGGAAAGGCAGCTGCAGCAGCGACATGGAGCGGCGAAATCTGCGGGTGGCGACCACAAGTCTGACAGAGAACTGACGGTCAGTGTCGAGGTAACTGGGCAGGATGAAGTCCCAGTTCTCGAATTAATGAGATGCATAAGAGCACTGTGTGGAGGTTTAATAGCCTGTAGGGCGACAGGGCCGCAGAAATATGAAATTACCATGTCACACATCAAAGGGAAAGAGAGAATCCTAGATGGTTTCAAAATTGGGGACAACACAGTGCATGTCAAAGATCTGTGTAATGATGAACTCATGGTTTCTTTTTTAAGCTTACCAGCTTACATCAGAGATGAGGAAATTTTACAAAAGCTAGAAGGGTGGGGAGTCTCAGCTGCATCAACTATAAGGAGGAGGATGTGGCCGGGTACGCAAATTGCTGATGGGACGCGGTTTCTCAAAGTAAAATTTACAGACAAGGTCCAATCTCTGCCTTATTCAGCACGGTTTGACACAGCAATAGGACCGGAATATTTCAGGGTCATACATGATAGGCAGGCTAGGGTGTGTAGGATGTGCCTCCAGCCGGGGCACATCCTAAGGGACTGTCCTGAGTTCTCCTGCCATAAGTGTGGTGTCCAGGGGCATTATGCAAGGGAGTGCAACAGGAAACCTAATAAGATACAGAAATGTGAGGTGTGTTGGAACAAAATTGATGAATGTAATTGTAATTATAGTGATGAGGATATTGTGGTGGAATCTGGATCTGAGGAGCTGTACAGTGAGATGGAAGGTTTAAGTGAGGGAGGAACGGAGGATGAGGAGGAAGATGACGAGGTGGGTAGTGGCGCCGCCAAGCAGGCTGCCGGTGAGGGTTACGCCCCTCAGAGAACCCAGAGCCCTCCTAAAGTGGTGCAGAGCCCAGGCACAAGGCTTGGTTCAAGTCTGAATGACATGAGCACTGACTCAGGCCCACAGCAGAGAGGAAAGGATGGAGGAGGAAACGGGTCCGAAAAGGAGCCGGAGCCTTCTCAACTCCTGGAATCAATGGAGGTAGGGGACACCCCAAGAGAATTGCAGCCGGCGGCAGCCACATCCACCAGGGTACCTGCCTTAAATGTGCCCTCCACCTTCCCTCCTCAGAGTAGATCAAACAGTGACTCGGAAATGGACTTTGCCACAATCAAAAATATTTGGAAAAAGCACACCTCAATAAAAGATGCTGCGATGAAGAAAAAACAGAAGAAAGAAGGAGGGAGAGGTAAAAAATCTTGAGGGAAAATTGGCTGTTTAAAGGTTTTTTTGGTCTGACCATGTTTCTGCTGCACTCCCTTAATGTCAATGGACTCCGCACTTATGGCAGGATGACCGCCATTTTACTTAAAAGCAAGTGTGACATTCTCTGCTTACAGGAGACAAGGTGGGAAGGGGATAGCGTGGCGGCAGCAAGCAAAATGTGGGAAGGAGATGTCTTTTTTAGCAACGGCACAAGTAAATCTTGTGGCGTAGCTATTTTAGTAAAAAAGACTATAAGTACCAATAGCAAGTTAATATATCATGACAAGAAAGGTAGAATACTTATTATAGATGTTTGCATAAACAATAGAACATACAGAATTGTTAACATATATGCCAGTAACTGTGGAAAGGAAAGGAAAATGTTTCTAAATAGTATAAGCAGATGGATAGATCATAGAACCATAATAATAGGAGATTTCAATATCGCATTAACTAAGGATGATATATCAATTAACAATGTATACAAGAATGACACAAGCAGAACTGAGCTATATAATTTAATGAATATTCACAATTTGACAGATGTATGGAGAATTCACAACCCATTCAAGAAAGAGTACTCCAGAAGACAGGTTGTGCAGGGAAAAATGAAACAAGCCAGAATATATTTATGTCTAGCGGCCCCTGAAGCAACAAAACAGATCAATAAAATACAATATAATTATAACGCATGGAGTGATCACGCAACAATTGAGTGTTACTTGGGTGCTGCAGGAGGTTTCGGGGGGGAGGTACCTGGTGCCTCAACTCCAGCCTCCTGGCAGATTCAATTTACGTTAAAAAAATCACAAAACTGCTTGATTATGCAAAAATTGAAATGAAAATAGAAAATAATTTTATAGAAAAGTGGGAAATTCTAAAGCAAAGAATTAAAAGAAGTAGTATAAATTATAGTAAAGAGAAAAAGTGGAGAGAGGAGCTGGAAGAAAATCGACTAAGAAAATTAATCAATCATGAAATAGCATTATTTGATAAAGAACCGAACAGAAACACAGAAAACTATGAATTATATAAAGCAAAACTAGGAAACATAGAAAAAATAAAATGCAGAGGTGCAATGATAAGAAGCAGAGTTAAAAATTTAGTAGAAGGAGAAAAATGCACCGCATATTTTTTGGGGCTCGAAAAGCAAAAACAAAACAAAACTATAATAGAAAAAATCAACGATATAACTGGAAAAGAATATGACGATCAAGAAAATATACTAAGAGTAACTACAGAGTTTTATAAAGAATTATTTGATAATGGATATAGCAATAGCGAAGAGGTAGACAAGTTGTTATCAAATATCCAAACTAGTATTTCAGTGGAGGATAAGGAATGGTCTGATGCACAAATTACTATTAATGAGATAAAGACGGCAATAGATAGCTTAAATAAAAACAAAAGTCCAGGGGTAGATGGTTTAACAGCAGAATTTTATATTTGTTTCAAAGAGCAGATAGCTCCCCTGTTGCTGTCATTGTACCACTCAATGGAACGGGAACAGAGAACATCCAATACATTCACTGCAGGAATAATTTCACTTATCTACAAAAATAAAGGTTCAAAACAGGATATAACAAACTATAGACCAATAAGTTTACTCAATACAGATTACAAGATACTGACCAAAACACTGGCAAACAGGCTTAAACTTACAATAGGAACCATTATTGGTAATACACAGGCATACGGCATACCAGATAGAGACATCATAGATACGATCCTTACAATAAAGGATACCGTCAGGACAATGGCAGCACAGGGGGGGTATCTGCTCGGAATTGATTTGGAGAAAGCGTTCGACAGAGTAGAACATCTTTTCTTATATAAAACTTTAAAAAGATTTGGATACGGTGAAGGCTTTATTAGATGGATTAAATTATTATACGATAACGCATACAGTCAAATAAAGATAAATGGACAACTAACAGAAAAGATCAAATTAAAAAGATCGGTAAGGCAAGGATGCCCGCTTTCGGCTCTTTTATACAGTATTGTTGCTGAGCCACTAGCTTTAAGTATAATGAATGATAAGAATATTATAGGTATAAAAACATATAGAGACAAAGTCGTTAAAATAGCACAATTTGCGGATGATATCAATATAATGTTTAAAAATGAAGAAAATTTAAATTATATTATAAAACATCTAGAAAGATATGAAAAAGCATCAGGAGCTAAGGTTAACAGAAATAAGTCAGAAATGATGGAATTCGGTAAAAATAGTTTAAAAAATAATTGGGGTTTTAGCACTAAAGAATACAGGAAAATACTGGGTGTATACATTGATAAAAATGAAGGGGAAGCCAGGGACTTAGGGTGGAGAGAACTTGTAAAAAAGGTAGAAAATACACTTAATTTATGGAGAAGTAGGGGTTTAAGCCTGAGAGGAAAGGTAATTGTCATCAATGCCTTAATACTGTCAAAAATTAATCATGTTTTGTGGGCCTGTGAGCTACCGCAGTGGGCACTAAATTCGCTCAATGAAGCGATCTCCTCCTTCCTTTGGAGGGGAAAGGGAAATTCGATCGCTCATCGGGTGATAATTGCTAATAAAAGGGAGGGGGGATTAGGACTAATTGACATCAGTGCAAAAAAAGATGCACTCAGGGCCAAATTAGTTAGAAATTTTCTCGATTCGAACAGGCAGTACCCCTGGGAGGACACAATGGCGGGCTACCTGGCTGAGTACGGGGAGGGGGAGAAACTCCCTCTTTATCACCTCCTTCCTGGGAAAAGCCATGGCTCGCTACCGATGTTCTACCAGGAGGTGCTAGAGGCATGGGGCAAATTCCTGCCCCACCTCAGGCCTAAGTGCAGTCAGAAAAGTCATGTGCTGCAGTTACCTTTTCTCGAAAGCACCTTTTTCACACACAATGGTAGGACACTTAAATGCAGGGCACTTCAGCAACATAATATAACAAGGGTCGGTCAAGTGGTGGGGGAAAGGGGTCTGTTCAGTCTCAGGAAAGTCACAACCCAACTCAAAAAAACAGGGACACCGTGCAGAAAGGATTACCTCAATGGACTAGGTAACAAAATCAACAGAAACATAACCTCACTGTGGAGAAACTTAATCATCACGGACAAATCGAGAGCAGACCCCGAACTCCCACCGCTTGAGCTTGTCACACAGTACACAGGGAAAGAGCTGTCACAGGTGAAAACAAAGGACTGGTACACCATAGGGATTAACTCAATTAAACGCACTCCAAAAGCAGAAAAACACTGGGCACAATTATTCAAGGGAATACCGATAGGAAAAATCTGGCAAAACCTTAACATACCTTACATGGACAGCAATACTTTCAAGCTAGAATTCAATATCAGACACAGGAGAATTTTCACAGGAATCAAATTACACCAGATTAATAAGGAAAACTACAGTAGGACATGCCAAATCTGCAATAAAGAACCGGAAGACCAGGAGCATCTATTCATCAACTGCAAGGAATCGGATAAATTTAGGAATTTCATAAGGATGCTACTGCAAGAGCACTGCAATTTCAGTTTGACAGATGAAACACTATGGACATGGACTCTTCTCTTTGGTACAACACTGAAACAAAAGGATCAGAACAGGACTCTCATAAATACCATACTCACTTTTGCAAAAAAATCAATATGGACAACTAGAAACTACGCTCTCTATGAAAAGAAGAAAATAAACATATTTGGGTTTTTTTACACAACACTCTTGACGCACCTACAAATCTTACATGACATGGACAAGGATATTTTTGAAAACACTTTCTGCAGGAAAAACACATTTTTCAACATAGCAAATGGCAAAATTGAAATCAACAAGATTGACAATGGTATGTTTTCTCTTCAAATTCCCAGCTAAGTAGTCTCTTTTTTTATCAAGCAAAGTATTTTTCAAATTTAATAAAGGGGTGAGCAAATTGGGTGGTTTATGTTTTTCGTGTGTTTAACATTTCATTTTGATAAAATTTCATTTAAAAAAAAAAATTTGTGTGTGTGACACTTCACGACAGGAATTTGTTCTTTTTAGTCCCATGAGTTTTTTCTCTCTCTTTAATTTTTATTTATTTTTTTTTGGAATGACCTGCATCGCTCCAGTGGCTATAGGCACATAGTGTTGGTTTATTTGTCTAAATTTAACTTAATTTAAAATAAAAATAAAAAAAACAACAACAAAAAAACAAGAAAAAAAAACCTCTGATGGTGTTTTCATCAAGTTCGAGGTGTATCAAGGGTGGGGTTTTTTTTTGGTAAGATTTCTTTCCTGAAGGAATTTATTTTTTATATAATTGTTAAATTTTGTCATGTAAATAAGAATGTACAGTTGGTAAAAATGTATGATGTATTTTGGATAATAAAAGACAAAAAAAAAAACACGCCCGATCTCGTCTGATCTCGGAAGCTAAGCAGGGTCGGGCCTGGTTAGTACTTGGATGGGAGACTGCCTGGGAATACCAGGTGCTGTAAGCTTTTTTGTTTCGTTGTGAGGAAAGGGCAGCTTTGAGTCTTTGGGGACCAGCATGAGCGAGCTTCCCTCACACACCTTTTCTTGAAGCGCCCTCTGCAGCTTTGGAATGGAATGTCATGCAGCGTGTAATTTGAAGTAGACAGATGGCAGATGTAGTACTTTTCTCTAGATGACATCAACATTCTTTTCTTTTATTGATAGGACACCCATTTGGCGTGTGAAAAGACCGTGAGTCTGTTGCGCATCACTTTTTTTCTGAGGTTGTAAAGTGTGTGAAATGGATATAGAGCCCATGTGTTTCAGAGTCAAGGGCTTACGACCATACCACTCTGAACACGCCCGATCTCGTCTGATCTCGGAAGCTAAGCAGGGTCGGGCCTGGTTAGTACTTGGATTGGAGACTGCTTGGGAATACCAGGTGCTGTAAGCTTTTTTGTTTCTTTGTGAGGAAAGGGCAGCTTTGAGTCTTTGGGGACCAGCATGAGCGAGCTTCCCTCACACACCTTTTCTTGAAGCGCCTTTCTGCAGCTTTGAAATTGAATGTCATGCAGTGTGTAATTTGAAGTAGACAGATGGCAGATGCAGTGCACTGGGCTTCTCTCTACTCCTCTCTCTCCTCCTATATGTGTCATACATTAATTATACTCATAGGTATTACTAACTTGTCTCCTTCTCAGGAGCCTTTTAGGCTCCCCTCATTCCAGATCTGGGTGCTGCTGGAGGAGGCTGCAGAGCTGAAGAGGCTCAAGCTGCCACCCGTAGCTCCACCTACTCACATCACCGTCTGTCCATCAGTCTCTCTCTCTCTTTATCTCTGTCCCTCTCTTTCCTTCTACATAGCCGTCTTCCTCCATTATCTGTTTTGTTCCTGTTCTCTTTCCCCCCAACCGGTCAAAGCAGAAGGCCGTCCCCATTGAGCCTGGATCTGCTCGATGTTCCTGCCTGTTAAAAGGAAGGTTTTTGTCGCCGCTGTTGCAGGATGTGCTTGCTGATGGAGAATTGTTGGGTGTAGATTCATTGAAGGAGTTTGGTACTGGACCTGCTCTACCTGTAAAGTGTCATGAGATAAGTTTTGTTGTGATTTGGTGCAATATAAATAAAATTAACTTGACCAGTGTTATTTGTGGTCTTTCGTTAATTGCATGCCACATGAAATTATTATTAGTCACTTTTATCTCACATTTGACCTGCAGCTACAGTCTCACAGTGGCAAGACAAGAACACTTCTACTTCTGATGATAACAGTTTGTTCAACACGAAACTTCATCCAGTACCATGTTGTCAAACACTGGAACACCAGCACAGCGCCTGAACAGGGACTTGAACCCTGGACCCTCAGATTAAAAGTCTGATGCTCTACCGTCTGAGCTACTCAGGCTCTTTCTACAGCATTTAGACAGGAAAAGAAACACCTGTGAAGGTCAAACTGCTGCTTTCTTGACTTGTTCAATCCTCCATGTCCAAGTCCACCATGCTTTTGATTGGCTCTGATTCTCTGTGGCAAAATCCAGCAAGAGGCTCCAAAAATGTCTTGAATGTCATAAGAATGCACAGGACAAGATGTTAGTTTCCTTCATGTCTGCAGTTCCTCCACTGGAAAGTAAAGTCAGTGCTGTTCCTCTGCTGAAACCTGGGATCGGACCAGGGACCTTTAGATCTTCAGTCTAACGCTCTCCCAACTGAGCTATTTCAGCTCAGAGGGAGGGCCCTGCTTCTCTCCTCTTCTCTCCCTATAATCTCTTCCACTCTCACTAGAACTTAGAGAGGATTTGAGCCTCTGAAGTCATGACACATTGAACAGTTCGACAGGACCATTTTTGATGAATGTCTGAATCAAACAAGCCTTTTTTGTTTCTCTTCTTCCCAGTTGCCTCAACATTTTGTGAGCCAATAATTCCACATCTGTACCAGACACACCTCTGGTTGGTGGGTTTTCAGGATCTTTCTGTTCTAACAGTGTCTTTTATCTTAAATATGCCACTTTCACATGAAAACATCAATAACAGGACAATATCAAAACTATTATTGCTGCTGTTGCTGTTGTTGGTTGTGTGTCTGTCTTCCATCCCCCTGTCCCCCTGTCTTTCTCTCTGCTTGTCTTTCACCCTCATCTTGTTCCCCATCTTTTTGTCATTCTCTCCCTCATTTCTCTCTGTCTTTTGTCTTTTCTTCTCTATATTTGTCTTCTGCTGCTCCAGGATCAGCTCCTATCACACAGTGGTCCAGAACCATGATGAAGCCTGATCATGAATGTGAGCAAAGCTCTTGGAACAGGCCTGCTGCCACCACAACTAAGATCCTGCAGGTCACTAGAAACTCCAGTGTCCAGCTGACAAGTGGACTTTCCTCTGATCTGTGGTGGTGCTGAGTTTAGCAAACATCTCCAACAAGAAGATGAAGGAGGCCATCAACTCCTCCAAGCTCAACATCTATACTGGCTTTACTGGGAGATCAGGAGGTCAAAGCAGATCTTCACCCTCGACCTCAGATGGTTTCTACTCACAGAGATGAGGGACCAGTTCAAACCAGCTACCTGGAGCTCCCTTAAGCCATTGTCCCCATCAGCTAACATCTAGATCTGGACCTGCACCGGTGCTGATTTGTGTCTTGAGTCCCCAGAGTTTGTTGAACCAGAGAGGCTTCAACTGGTGACGGTCGTACAACCAAGTGTGAAGGTGAGCCTGCATTGTCTGATCTGGAGCTAACAGGGGAATTAGCAAGTGCTCTGACTGTTCTAGAGTTGCTGCTGAGTTGAATTTGAATTTATTTGTTGAAATGTTCCAGTTTCTATGAGGTCAGGGAAGATTGGTGTGGATCTAAAGGTCCCTGGTTGGATCCCAGGACATTGTTTTGGCTCATTTGAACATTTTCAAACCCTCGTTGCTCAGATTTTACATGAATTTGATCATGACTTTTGGACAAATGTTTTGTTTATTAATTAAATAATCACTTCAGTTATGATTTTAGTGAGTCACCCAGACTTGGTCTATAACAAAAGTTAGTCTGGTTATTATTCAGTTTCCAGTCAGTAGGGACACACACACACGCACACACACACACACACACACAGCCTGTCTTTGGTATAAAATGGTCTGTCACGTTCACGTTGGAAGATTTCTCTGACTCCATTGTGAATAAAGAGATTCTTCATCTGACACCTGAGTCTTGATCCACTGATTCCTCTGATCCACCTCTTTCTGCTCCAACAAGGCTGACATGAATCAGGTGGGTCCATGTCATCCAATCAGTAGGTTTCTCTTCTCAATTAATTTTCTTCATCCCAGTTTAGATTGATTCTTCTCAGCCTAATGAAGGAGCATCTGATCAGGTGTTTGACTGCTTGTTGGTTGTAATTCCATAGATTTTAATCTCAGATGTTATAGAATTAATAAGAACATCTTAAAGACCTTTGTCCAACACTTGAAACTCACCTGTCTGTGGAGGCCCAACTGGCCTTTGGTAGTGAGGTGGTGGACGCATGTGAATGAAATGAGGCTCGTGTTGCTGTGAGGAGCCACTAGAGGGAGACACCTGTCGTTCCTCCCAGCTGACAATGAGGCTTCACAGCTGCATTTGAAGCTGTCCTTTATGAGTCACAACTGTCTTGAGCTCAGGAGCCAAACTCACCGAAAAAATATGCAAGTGGCTCTGGACAAAAGCGTCTGCTCAATGAAATTGTAGGATTGTAGAATTCTATAAATGTATAATATAATTGTAGAAATGCTCTCTCTCACCACCCCCCAAAGTCTGTGCCAGGGTCTCTGGCCAGTGGTCAATGGCTCATATCACCTGCCCAGGATGGATCCAGCTTGCTTGTCTTTTTAATTCTGCACTTATTAGAGACCTGGAAACAAAGGAATGCTGAAAAAGAGAAAATAGGACCTCACACAAATGGGCTTGTGACACAATTTTAAAGAATTGTGTGAATGTGAATCTTTTACAAATGTGTGTGTGAATGTGGTTGTTGTGGCCAAGTGGTGAAGGCGATGGACTAGAAATCCATTGGGGTCTCCCTGCTCAGGTTGGAGTCCTGCCAACAACGTTAAAGTGTTGATGTTCTGGAGGAGACAACATCTGATCTTTGTTAGATCCACGAGTCAAAGGTTTTCTTTAAAGTGCTGCAGCAGCTGAGGATGAGGGAGAGACAGAATTACAAACCATCTTCGTGAGGACATTTTGAAAAATGATGACATTTTGCCACAGTTATTATTGACTTGGAACACTGCAAAAATATCCCCTCTCCAAAAACCCTCCTCTTCAACTTTGTACCCAAGTTGTCTACTCATCAGGCACCACATTGTCCAGGATGTTCAGTCAAAAAGTCATTAATGATTTTAAAAATGTCCATCAAACACAAAATAAGGCTTCAAATAGGTAAAATCACCATCTGTAGACTAAACCAATATGCTGATGTGATCCTTTGATTAGTTTAGGATCAGTCAGAGATCAAAGACTGAAGCAGGAGATCAATGCTCAGAACACAGAGATCAAAGACAGAATTCAGACATCAGAGACAGAATTCAGATATCAAACACATACCTGATGGAGGCTCCACCCCCCCCCCCCAGACAGTTTCCATGTAAGTCGTAAGTTTTATTTTTAAAGCGCCAAATCACAACAAGTGTTATCTTCTTTTTATTCAAGATTGAAGCTCCATACAAGACAGAGTTTGTAGACAAGAACATCACAGCCTGGGAAGCTTTCACTTCTTTTGATGGACAGCTTTGATTTCAGGTTCTACCTCTGTAAAATTGAAAGTAAAGTAAATGAAGCACCTGTGAAGGTAAAACTGATGATGTCATGACTTGTTCAGTCCTCCAACGTTAAAGTCCAACAAGCTTTTGATTGTCTCTGATTCTCTGTGGCAAAATCCAACAAGAGGAAAAGAAAATCTTGAGGTTGTCTCACTTTTTTTTTTTAAAGAAACTCTGCATAGGACAGTGATAGGATGATTGTTTCCTTGGATGAAAAAGTCTGGTACTCTCATCTTCTTAAACATTTACTTGTTCAATCAGGACAAGAGAATCTGAGCTTGGATGTCATTTTGTAGTAAAAGGTGAATTAAACTTGTAAACATCAGCTGGTGTTCACTCTGATGATGTGTCGATGGTCTGTATTCTGCCTTCTGTAGCACGATGCTGCTGGGAAGAAGCCTGATTATGTCAGAGTTGTGTTCAGTGGCTCCTGCTGGGTCCATTTCTGAAAAATAGGCTCCAAAGAGTTCAGGTGTTTAAAAGCTCAGGGTTGCTGTCAGCAGACGAGGTGGCCGAGTGGTTAAGGCGATGGACTGCTAATCCATTGTGCTCTGCACGCATGGGTTCGAATCCCATCCTCGTCGTGAGCGATTCTGGTTTCTACTCCTACATTATGGAATTACTGTGAGGCTTTTAACTGACACAGATACCAGTTGAGTCAACTTCCCTTTCACAACCTGACCAAAACAACTCTGACACCCAGAGCTCACATGTGTCAATCACCTCTGTAGAAGGTCCCGCCCCCACAGAGCTATAAATCCTCCCATCAGTGAAGAAAACTGAAGACGCCTCTTGGATGAGAGCTGAAGCATCTTCAAGAAACCTGAAACAGTCCACTTGGTATGTTTAAATAATTCTACAATTTCTTTAAGCTTTTGTCCAAAGCCACGTGCATGTATCACATGTATATCATATATATGTGATACTCTTTCATCTACTCATGAACCAAAAATGCAGTCTAATACCAGTAATTTTGTGCAGAAAAATGTCATTTGTGCTCCTTCTTTTATTTATTTGTTTTAGTATTTTTTAATGTATTTACTTTCAATTCACATTTTGTCCATTAACTTCATAATCACTCTTCACAGTCGCCATCTCATCACATGACTAAAGTTTGGGTTCTGTATTGGTGGTAAAATATCCTTCCATGCCCCTCACTAGTTTGCATACAGAAAAGCATATTTTACTGGTTTCAAATCTCTTCGTGTGTTCTCTCACTTAAACCAGCTGTGGCAGCTTTCATTGTGTGATTGATTTTAAAATATAAAGATAGAACAGAACCATTGGAAGAAGATGTCAGGACATTTGAAGGAATGTAAATCTCCTCTTGAAATGTTGCAGTGTGCAGCTGAGGCTCTCTGGCAGTGGCACAAGGAGCCACAATGGCAGAACCTGGACCCTCCTGGAGGAGAACCACAGGTGAGGGCCTTCTTGGCTCCAGATTGATGGAAATCAAGTGTCTGAGGCTGTCAGCAGCCATGAAGTTGATCTGGTTGGGCACTGGTATTTTTTCTTTCTGCAGCTCAGGAGTGATTCAGTAGAAGAGTTTCAGAACAGCCAAGGTTGGGGACTGGAATTTTCAAATTTCCCCTGGAACCAGACAACCTTGGGAGGTAAAACCTCCAATCATAGCCAATCAGATGCAGCAGCAGAAAGAAGCTGTCATCTACCCTGACAGTCAGAGCATCAAGTCAAGAAAACATCAACCATCTTGGAGTTCCAAACCTTCACCTGTCAGATTCAGCTACTTCTTATTGTGGGACTTTTAATTTGAACACAATGGAATTTGGACAAGGAGTTTTCCTTCAAGTCCAAACATCATCGTCCAGCCTCCAACCAGAGGTCCATCTGTTATCATGGGAGCCACATGTGGAGTCTGGATTCTTTTCTAGAATGTGACGGCAATGACAGTCCTGCCAAGTGACATCACTGACATGAATGGATGACTTCAGTCACATGACTGGATGGCTTCAGTCACGGGACTGGATGGTTTTAGTCATGTGACTGGATGACTTCAGTCACATGACTGGATGACTTCAGTCACATGACTGGATGATTTGAAAATTTTGTTGTGGGCCTCTGGACCTTTTTTAAATCAGTAGTTGACCACAGGTAGCTTAGCCAACTGTTAACTAATTAACTTTTAGTCCAGACAAAGAATGTGGGTTGACAGTTATTCATACAAAGTCTTTGGTTTCAGATGCAGCCTCAACTGAGACTCCTGGTTCAGAGGATGGGTTTGTTTGCTGTCAGGTTGCCACCTTTCAGAAATGAAAATCAGGGACGCCCACCACGGCTCCTGGGGGCCATGACCACCAGGGGCCTGACTCCCATGAGGTGGGTGCCCACAGCAGTGGTGTGTTTTATTTTGTAGGTGTTTTTAGTCAAGGGGTGATCAAGAAAGCAATTCCTCCTACTTAAAGCTTGAAATGCTTTATCACCAATAAACACATTCTTTATTGTTCAACACTGAACTGCACAATGAACTTTTAAAATACAAACTCAATAAATGGAGAACTTTATGTGACTTAAGTTCATAACACATCAAAAGGTTTCCCTCCCTTCTTTTTCCAAGTCTCCTTCTTGTTCCTCCTTGCAGCTCTGGGGAACTCTTGGTCTCTCAAAGCCCTGTTGGAAAACTCTGAACAGGACTGCTCAAAGTTGAGAGTGATCACTCCTTTGAGCTCCATGGAGCTCCTGTTCCTGCAGTCACTCCATTTCTGCTTTTCATTTTGTGTTTGTATTAAAGTTCTATTGCTGAAAAAAAAGAGACTTTTTTGCCTTTTTCTTGAGGTAAATATATGAGGGTCGAAACTGACCCATAACACCATGGATGTTACAATAGTTAATAATATTAAAATGAATAATAAATAAAACCAATCCATGTCAGAGATGTGTTCTAACACCCCTCAGTAATGATCAGGAAACACAACAACATTTTGTTTATTTCTATGATTTTCTTGAGGTTCATTTGATCATTTTTTTAACTGAAATCGAGGTTTTACTGACTAAAAAAAGGTCCAGAGGCCCACAACAAAATATTCCCATCAATATTTCCATGGATAAGGAAGCCTAACAAGGTAACCAGGAGATGGGAAACAACTTGGATGATCGAAAATTGTTTTTAGTTTATTTTACAGCTGGTTGAAGACGAGGGTCAAAACTGACCTGTTAACATCAGAGATGGGAACAGAAAGCTAACACAAGAGGAAGGTTGAAGCTATGAAAAAGGAGTTTGATAAAAATCTTGAACTGACAGTAGAAATATCCTTTTGTATGTTTACCTTTGTTGACAGAAGTCACTTTAGCTTGGCAGTGAAAAGAATCTCTGCTAGCTTGACAAATAAGTGCACAAACTGGGTTCAAGCTGGACTTTGGACACTGGTATCTGCAACAACTCCCATCAACTCCTAATCTAGCATCTCTGCTGTGGTCAAACTATTTTACAGAACATTTGACAGACCTGTGGAGCAGTGAGGACAGACATGAGTTGATCCACATGATCCACTGAAGCGCCATTTTACCCTGCCACTGAGGTCACCAACATGAGCTGGAGTTGGGACTCTTGAACTGAACCTGGTATCACAGCGACACCTACTGCTGCAAAATGGAACAGCAACATTGAACCCAAGTACAGGATTGGAGGGAGACTGATGGTCGCTGTTTGGGTTTTTGAAGAACAAGGAGGGCGTTGGTTCAAGCTGGATTCTCAGAGACTATTTCCCCAACCTCTACATTGGAATCTACACTGTCATCCAGTCATGTGACTGAAGTCATCCAGTCATGTGACTGAAGTCATCCATTCATGTCAGTGATGTCACTTGGCAGGACTGTCATTGCCTTCACATTCTAGAAAAGAACCCAGACTCCACATTTCCTCCTATCTATTATTGTGTCCCACCCTCCTGGTCCTTACTCTGAATTCTCAGAGTTTATATCCAGTTCAGTTCTCAAAACAGATTCAGTCATGAGTGTAGATTAATTTCCTTTTCTCCACTGATTATATGTCAAGGTTTGTGTGTGGGGGTGGAGCCTATCCCAGCAGCCTTCGGACAAGAGGCGGGGTTCATCCTGGACAGGTCACCAGTCCATCACAGGGCCAACACACAGAGACAGACAACCATTCACACTCACAGCCACACCTACAGTCAATTTAGAGTATCAATCAGCCTCGTCCCCTCTTGATGTCTTTGGACTGTGGGAGGAAGCTGGAGTCCCAGAGAGAACCCACACAGGAACAGGGAGAACATGCAGACTCACACAATTGGGGCTCAAATCTGGAACCTTCTTGCTGTGAGGCAACAGTGCTGACCACTGCACCATTGTGTCCCCTGAAAATGCCACCAGATCGTTTGGATTGTCTATAAAATCAAGTACACATGAACATGAAGAGGTCTTCACAGGGCTGGTGGTGCAATGGATAGCATGACTGACTACTGTCAGAAGATTCTAGCTTCAACTCCTGGCTCGCTCACTTAAAATTTTATACTGAGAAGCTTTCACACCTGAAGTGTGAACCACTGCTAAAAGTCCCTGAAATCCTCCAAGGTTTCCTCCTTGTCTGCTGTAAACATGAACACATGCATGGATCCTGCTACCTCTCACATGTTAAGCTGGCACTTGACAGTGACAGCAGGAGAACAAGAAATCCCAGTGTGTCATCAACATTTCCTGGAAACTAAATGACAGAAGCCAGTGGTGGCTGGTGAAAAAAATTCTTGGTGGGGCTGGTGTGCCAAAAACATTTCCGTGCCTAGTCTAGTATAATCATTCAAAAAGAGCAGCTGGACAATTATTAAATGTTTTAAAATAGTATTCACTTTCCTTCTTAAAATCGACAGTTTCAAAGACAAAAAAAAACAACAACAATTTACAACTACAGTAAATTTTATGCGATCAAATATTATACAATGATGTTAACTTTACAGAAGGTGATTTGAGCTTAATCTATACAATCCAAATCAACAATGTGTGTGTCTCTCTCTTTGTTCATCTGTGTCTGTCTCTGTCTCCTTCTCTGTCTCCATCTTTGTGTCCTTTTCTCTGTGTGTCTCTATCTCTGTTTGTCTGTCTCTTAGTGTGTGTGTCTCTCTCTGTCTCTCTCTCTTTGTGTCCGTCTCTCTTTCTCTCTTCGTCTACCTGTCTCTGTCCCTCTGTCTCTCTGTCTATTTGTTTCAGTCTTTCTGGGTGTGTGTTTGAATTCAGCAGTCATTTGTACAGGAACTTTGCTCGTCTCTCTTTCTGGGAGGCAAATTTCTCAATGACCCTGGTGTTGAAACCAGGAATGTTTCGTGTCAGTTTTTTCTCAATGGAGAGCATAGCCAGAGCGTTGAGCCGATCTTGTGCCATGGTATTTGTAAGAAAAGTTTTTATCCTCTTCAAAGTGGAGAAGCACCTCTCAGATTCTGACGTTGTCATTGGTGTGGTGATGAGGATGTTGAGCAGACTTACAGTTTCAGTGAACGTGTCTTGAAGGTTATTTTCCATCAAAACCTGATAGAGAGCCAGTGCACCACTGCAACTCTGAAACTCTTCGTTCCCGTAGATCAGAGACAGCTCTGTTTGAAGTCTGGCCTTGTCCAATGAGGGATAGGCTTCCACTGTGGTTTTCAGTGCTGAATCTGGGAACTTTCGGCTGTGCTGTGGGAACAGGTCTCCTTGCAGGAGTGTGGCGCTGACAAGATGCTTGGTGAAACTAAATCTCTCCTTGGCATGGCTCACAATGGTGTCACATACCTATGCAATGATATAATTATACAAAATAGGAATTATTGCATCTTCACTTGTCTTCATACATTGACCTGATGAGCTAGCCTATATTATGTAATAAACATACTGTAATGATTCATATCATCATAAAAGAATATACATTTAAGTCTGGACCACTGTATCATATGGCCAACATCTTATTTTGATTTTATTTAATAATGTGATTCAAATCACACTAAGAAGCAAGTTCTTACCTCCAGTGCCAAATGGTGCAGTGTGTCTTCTCCCAAGGTTCTGCGTCTCTTTGCGGGTGGCTCCTGAGCAGGTCCCCTGAACTCCTCATCCTCAGCCAGAGTAGGCACATCCTCCCTGACCCAACACATAAGTTTCATGAGTAAGTTCTAAAAACTGGTTAGGGATACATGAACAAAACCAAAGGTGGATATCATTACTGTCAATTATATTATACAGATAAATCAATGCTTTAAATAAGATGATATATAAGCATTTAAGTCTACATATACAGAGAAATTGAGGTTAGGCTACAAATTAATTAATTTAGCATACCTGATAGCCTGCATGTGGTCAATGAATGTCTGGGTGACTCCTGCCATGTAGACAGCATCAATGTTTCTCTTCTGCAGCTGGTTGTAAAGGATGTCCACATGTGGCATGATTTTGTGGAACAGGGCCAGTAAAAAACAAAAAGTTTCATCTTCCAGCATTCTCACATAGCCACCAGCTTCTCTCTTTGTCTGGCTATCAAACCCTTCACTGTTCCGGATAGCCTGAAAGCAATTCACCAGATCCTTCTTGTGCTCATAAACTGTGTTAACACGACTGTTGAAGTTCCAACGTGTTGATGATGCACTTGGAAGTCGGTGCGCAACCATCTCATCAAGCACTGCAGTTCTCTTGCTTGACTTAGAGAAAAAAGAAGCAAATCCCCCCATGTCAGAAAAAAAAAGTGACTGATCTGAGGGATGTGGGAGGTTGCTTGCTGCAGTATCAGGTTTAACTGATGGGCATAGCAGTGAACATCGTGAGCGTTTGGATAGATGTCTTGTACCTTTCGCTGCACTCCTCCTTTGGCACCCCTCATCACAGCTGCCCCATCACAGGCCTGGGCAATCAGCTTCTTTTCTTGTCCCTCAGAAAGGATGCTGTGCAGCCTCTCCAATAAGGCACTGGCTATTGCATCCGCACAGGTGTTGGGCAGTTTCAAAAATTCAAAGAACCGCTCTTGAATATTGTGGCGGTCGTCAATGTATCACAGAACTAAGACTAACTGACACTGTGTTGAAACGTCAGTAGTTTCATCAGCCTGGATCGCTAAAAAGTCTGCCGATTTAACTTCATCCAGGATCTGTTCTCTCAAAACTGCCAGCATACAGTCCAGGAGCTCGTTCTGTACTGTCTTCGAGGTGCCTTTAAAAACGGTTGCATTTTCAAGGTGCTCCCTCAAGTACCGATCAATGGATGCCATCAAGTCAACTGGACCTCTGAATATTCCAGCGTTGTCAGAGGAATCACTTTCGTCATGTCCCCGCAGAGCCAGTTCAAAAGCACCACAGAATTTAACAGTTAATTATCTTAGATAAGATGTTACGGTTCTTATCTACCTCATCATTGTGCTTCCTTACAGCGATGCGGTGACTGTCATCGAGCTGCGTTGCTATGCTAATCTTCCCAAGAACCGCTAGCTTCACGCAGTTTTCCATGTGAATTTTCGCTCTTTTGTGTTTCTTAATCCGCTCGGAGAGGTGCTTCAGGTCAGTGATTCCTGTCTGTGTCCATGCTGAATCACACCGGTCACTCCTGAAAGGGATGCAGGGGAAGCAAAAAAGTGCGTTGGCTGCTCCACAACCCGTCAGCAACGGCCTGCGCTGAAACCAGCTCCGGCAAAAAGTCCTGTTGTAGGATTTAGCCTTTTCCTTGGACTGCTGCTGGATGTTGATTTCAGGCTTGTCCGGTCCCAGCTCCTTAACGCGGATTTTTTCCGCCATGGTCCTCCTCGCAAAAGGGAAATTTAAAAGGGATCTCACCGAAATCGGTGGAAACTGCTGCTCTTGAACTTCGATCGTTGTTGTCGCCATTTTCTCTCTCACTCACTTCTCGCGGTATTTTTTTTCGTAGGGCATCGGAAATCTGGGAATCTCACTACGCAAAAAGAATATCGCGGGCTCCTCAGCTAGCTTTCGCAATCCAAACCTTCACGCATTTTACGTTGGCGTAGGGGCGACTTTTCCGGCGCCCCTACGCCGTTAAATTTGGCGATGTTGATTGGCCAATTATTCATTATTTTTCCCTAGCAACCATACAGGATTGGCTAATTAATTGCAGGTCTGGGGCGCTTTGACGAGCGCCCCTAAAGACAAATTATACAGTCTATCAGAGTAAATTCACTATTAATTGAATGAGTCAGTTGGCGTAAATGTTGTTTAAATGACCCATATTGCATGTAGACACACACAATTAAGTAAGGCTGACATTGACGCTAAAAATTGTAAACATATGCACATATATATGTATAAATACATGTAGAGATTTTCCTCTCCACATCTGGTGGGGCGGCGCCCCAGCGCCCCCTATGAGCCAGCCGCTACTGGTGGATAATAAAAAACTTTCTCATTCAAGTTGAAACCTGCAAGAGGCAGCAGACAAGGTCAAATTAATTTGACACATCAAACTAAACAACAATAGGGGGCATACTGCCCTCTACTGACTAAAGCTGATAATGCTACCATGAACTATCAGGAAAAGAAAAGCACAAATTAAACAAAATAATACAGGACATTCACCCCCCCCCCCCCAAAAAGAAAAAATATATTAAAAAAAATGTCCTCAAATAGTGAAGTTTCATCAAACCTTGTGTCTGTATGTTGTGATAGTATTTTATACACAAAATGAGACTAAACTCACCTCCATGTTTGATGCAGTACAGAAAAAGAACATAGTTCCCTTTATTCTCCTGCCATTAAAGTTCATAAACTAGCAAGAATGTCAGGTAGCATTAGCATTAACTTCAGCTAAAGTCTACCAGCTTTCAGGTGCCTTTAACAATCGCCTTACTCGCTACTTAAGGCTTTATCGTCCATCGTTGTCTTCCGCTTATTCCTGACTATTAAGGGTCGCGGGGGGGCTGGAGACTATCCCAGCATCAACGGGCGAGAGGCGGGGTTCACCCTGGACAGTTCGACAGTCCATCGCAGGGCCAACATACAGCAATTGCTTGCAGTGTACAAGTCCCAAGACTTTCATAAAATTCATCACTGGATTCAGGACGACCCCTGCTGCTCGGCCCCGGTGGGCGGGAGGAGGCTCAGGCCCAAACAACGCTGACTGCAGCTTTAATTTAATCCTAGGTTTATGTAATACTCCGATAAATCAGTGGTATTTATTTCATGATTTTCATAGGAATAAGTTAAGAATAAAATGCCAGTTCATGGTTAAGCTAAAATTTACATAAATTAGTATTTGTTATGACGAAGATATTAAAATGTATAAAATTTGTTTAAAATTAGTAACTTTCAAAAAAACATCATTTCATGGGGTGTGAATGTCTTTCAAAAATGTTAAAGTAATTCTATTACGTTAGGTTACGTGCGTGAGTTCATGACCTTTAGTGTTTACACTTCCGGGAGAAACGCGCGCGAGGAAGAAGGAGCATCGTGTAATTGCGTAACGTTATCGGAGTTTGGAGACTGTGTGTCGTCGGAGAGGAGTTTTTATCGGTAACGGACTGTGAACTGTAATTGACCGACGTGATCGGAGTGCGTGAGTCGGATTCTCCGCCACCGATTGTGTTTTGTTGAGCACCAGGCAAGTCCAGTTACAGAAGCTAGCGGGAGCTAGGCTAACGCTGTCCACGCTGAAGGGAGACGCCGCTGCACGGACGGGACAGGAGCTTCGGATAGTCGCCTCGGGAGAGAGTCGTTAACGGAGGATGTGCCGCTGCTGCCGAGTCACGGAGGTCTGTTGCTGCGGGCTGCTGCGAGCGGGACGGTTGCTGCCACAACGAGCGAGGGATTCATCGGCTGCGGTCCAGTATTGTTGACGTCACCGACACACGGGGGGATCTGGTAAAGGTTTCCATCATGAGCTCCAACTAAAGCGCGCCAACGAAAGTAAACAAGAGTGCACTCGAAATAAAATTAGACAGTTGAAAGAGAGACAAACAATATACCCCGGGGTTCTTTTTATTTTCTATAGTCTTGTTTATTCAAGGTTTGAATGTGTTTTTCTGCAAGCTTTTAATACATTTTCTAAACTGAAATCTTGTGTTGGTTTCATTGAATTTGTGTGTTGTTACTGAAGCTTTACAGCAGAGTTTAAAGGTCAAGTGTACTCCCCATAGCCTCCATTTGAATATTTAAGAGTGAGAATCATACATTGCCCTAGATTGATATTAATTATTCCAGATGGGACTTTTACCATATAAGATATTTGAAATGAGTTAAAGTGTTCCCTGTAAGCCTAAGGTGGGTTTTAATATTGGAGCCGGTGGTAAAAGGGTTACATTTAGAAATCTAAACCCCTGCTACCATGAGCACACATGGAAATAAAGACTCAACTGACCGCTCGGTCTACTTCAGCTAGCACACTGAACAATACTGTTGTTTACTTGCGAGCTGATAAGTGAGCAGCTGATGTTTGCAATAACATTGAAATAAACTAAAAATAGAGTCAATATCTCAAATCCTATCACCACCAAAGGAGCCACGTCTTTAACACTTCAATCTCATAGCGACTCCTCAGGATTTCTTCCTCTCTCCATTGCATTTTGTAGGAGGCTCCTGCCGGTCCACACTGCCTTCCCCCTAACAGATTCAGCTACTGAGACTAAAGTTCGTCAGTAAGCTCAATGCATTAAAGTGACTTAATATTTGTTGAAAACTAAATAGGCGTGAAGCTGTAACCTCACATGAACACTCGAAGTCTAGATTTCAGCTGCATGTGAAGAAATCAGCATAAAATCCTTGTGTTGGTGTTTAAACCTGGACTACCAGAACCAGGCTCAGAGGTGTATGTCTGTTAGGTGAGAAGCAAACTGAAACATGAAGGCTTTGAGGGTTTGTTCTCAACACAAAGAAAGATTCAATGCTCAAACTGCCAACTCTGTAAAAAAAAAAATAATTTTTTTTTACAAATCTCAGTTTATTTCTTCATGAAGATCTTAATGAGGCAATCAGCACCAGAGCACTAAAGTTAAAATTAGTAACACCATCACTAACGATGGATTTATTTGACCCAATGTAGTTTTCCTGATCAAATATAGTTTTCATCAAAATATATAATTTTTTTTATAATTAATTATTTCCCAATATGCAACGTCACATAAATGAAAAAATGGAGGACCCTATAAAATGACCTGACGTCAGTGTTCAAGGGTGAAGTCATTTTTGGAATGAAGAAGAGTTCATCCAGCTTTTTTTGCCTCGTGTCTCTGAACCAGCTCATTTGTTGTGTCCACGCCGTTCCGTGTTTAACATGTTTTATGTAACATGAATAACATATTAATATACAAATATATACATGACATAAATTATATATAGACACAGATAAACATCAATAACCAGTGAGAGAAGTCATGTGATTCTCCGACCTCTCTAAGCTGCATCGCAGTGCTGGAGGAGTGCTGACATCATCATTGATGGTTCCTTGCTGGATGAAGGCCTAAACTATGGAGTGAAATCTACTGCCTTGAACTCACTCTTCATTTCTGCTCAGGCTTTTCCTGCCAGCAAGGCAGTGGCAAGAAAAGCAGTCAGCTGATGTCCACAGCTCAACATGAGAAGGACACATTTCTTTTGAAGAAAAAACATTTCAAGGAGTTTTTCCTGCCAATACAGGACAACACCCACTCACAAACCAGTGCTGGACAAGTTCCTTCAAAGCTGTCATGCCTTATTTCTTACTTGTTACTGTCATTTTAAAATAATTGGTTCCATTACGATTGTGTCTGCCAGCACTTGGTGACTGTACAGGAGGTCTGGGGACCGCAGGGCCACAACAAGCCCATTTCCTCAACTCTCCATTGAGTACAGAGGTCCCCAAGTATGGACCAGTGAGGATAAATGTGATAGTGTAGAAGTCCTTTTGTTCTTCAACTTGTCCAACTTGATGGTGAGTCTCCTTTTATCAAGGATTACTGAATGCTTGTGTTATTCATGGCATTGTTAACACTTTATAAACCCTTCATTCAGAGCTGTAAAGAACCTTTAACCTCATATCCCAGACATCAAAGTGGGCCACTAACCGGTGAGATGAAGCTATGCTATGCTGCTACATTCTGAAGAGGTAAAGTAGCAGGTTCTGAGAGTGATGGCTAACCTGGATGTGTTCATCTCCTACTTTAATATCAGCGTCCCAACTTGGAGCTCTGACCACCTCCAGCTTTTTGTTCCTGTTTCTGCTTCAGTCAACAGGGAACTCAAACCTGCAATAGAATCATCAACAACAATGGAATAGAAAACAGAGGAAGACAAAATATCATAAACTTACAAAGCTGAGAAATGTTCATGAAGAATAAATGCACACATTATGATTGAGGCCAGAAAGTAAAACTCCACACCAAATGTATTTTGACATGTAGGGATAATGAACTTGAATGTGTTGAAATAGCAGATGAATGAATCCACTATCACAAGATGGCGTCACAGATCTCACCATCAAGTTGGACCAGTTGAAGAACAAACAGACTTCTCCACGATCACATTTATCCTCACTGGTCCGTACTTGGGGACCTCTGTACTAAATGGAGAGTTGAGGAAATGGGCTTGTTGTGGCCCTGCGGTCCCCAGACCTCCTGTACAGTCACCAAGCGCTGGCAGACACAATCGTAATGGAACCAATTATTTTAAAATGACAGTAACAAGTAAGAAATAAGGCATTACAGCTTTGAAGGAACTTGTCCAGCACTGGTTTGTGAGTGGGTGTTGTCCTGTATTGGCAGGAAAAACTCCTTGAAATGTCATGCAAGTTTTTTCTTAAAAAGAAATGTGTAAAACATTCATTAACATCCAGGCCCAAAGACAAGAGAGGCCAACGCTCCAGGAGTCTTTGATCTCTGAATGCTGAGCATTGATCTCCTGCTTCAGTCTTTGATCTCTGACTGATTCTAAACTAATCAAAGGGTCACATCAGCATATTGGTCCAGTCTACAGATGGTGATTTTACCAAGTGCACTACAGCAGTCCTTGTTGCTGTCTGCTGTTGTGTCACAGCAAAGTAAGGAAACAGCCTGACGGTCCTCAGGAGGAAATTCAACAACCTCCAAAGATGGAGGTGAATCTAGACCTGCTCATGTTTACTGTCCTTGATGAACTTGACAAACACACCACATGTCACACACTCTACAGTTTCAATCTGTTGAGAACATGAAACGTGTGGCCCCAGTGACCCTGCATGAAATTTTTGTCCAATTCAAATTTTGATTCATGACCCAGAACCACTCAAAATCCCTGAAAAATAAAGGTTTGGGTGCATTAAAGACATAAATAATAACATCATCATGTTTCAAGGGGGCTGCAGGATGGTGCAGTGGTTAGCACTGTGGCCTCACAGCAAGAAAGTTCTGGGTTCGAGTACCGGCTCGGGCGCAGTATCTTCTTGTGTAGAGTCTGCAAGTTCTCCCCGTGCCTGTGTGGGTTCTCTCTGGTACTCCGGCTTCCTCCCACAGTCTAAAGACGTGCAATTTGGGGAAAAGGCTGATTGGATTCTCTAAATTGACTGTAGGTATGAATGTGAGTGTGAATGGTTGTTTGTCCCTGTATGTTGGCCCTGTGATGGACTGGTGACTGGTCCAGGGTGAACGCTGCCTTTTGCCCGTAGACACTGGGATAGGCTCCAGCTCCCCCCGAGACCCTGAACAGGAATAAGTGGAAGAAGATGAATGAATGTTTCAAGGTTTTCTTCCCTCAAATCTGAAGGTCAAGCTGCATTATTTGCAGTGCTCATTAGCAGGGGAATTAGCTCCAATGGTAGAGTGCTAGCTTAGCATGTGAGAGGTAGAGGGATCCATGCCCTCATTCTCCAGAATACTTCAGCTTGTTCTGTTGATCAGAGGAGCTGCTGTGTGATGAATGCTGATGTTTGTCCACTGCTGTGATAAAGTGTCACCCTGTTACTGATACTGACCATTTCAGCTAATTCCCCTGCTAATGAGCACAGCAGATAATGCAGCTTGACCTTCATGCATGGTTGGATGAGCGTCACCAGGTGAAGCTTCTCTGGTTGACCAACATGTGGAATCTCTTTCAATACTCCAGTGGTGGTTTAAGTGATGAAAATATGGATTAGTCACTGGAAGTGTGTGTGTGTGTGTGTTTAAAAAGGCAAAAAAAACCTTTTTTCAGCAATAGAACTTTAATACAAACACAAAATGAAAAGCAGAAAAGGCCAGAATCCAAAATATGGATTTACAGAGGAAGCGTGCTGTGCCCAGAACCCAGAGGTTGATGGATCAAAACCATCCTCTACTAAAAGAAGGGAATAAAATAAACTTGGTTGTTTTGAAATGTGAATCTGTTAAAGAGGGGTGGAAATGGTGAGGTAGTCATTGTCCCTTTTGTTTTATTACAGAGACCTCATTGTTACTTAAATAATTTTAATTCTTTACTTGAAGATTCACGCTTTTTCGCTCAAAATGTATAAAACTTCTTGCATGTTGGTGCCCCATCACACACAACAGGTGCACTTGTACTCTTTTCACCTCTGACCCACAAACATTCATAATCTTCCAGTGAACGTCCAATTATCTTCTGAAATCAGTGATGAATCTTTACCTGCTGAGACTCATTGTCTATGACTGTGACTAGCATGTGCTAGCAGAATACAGCACTCCTTCTTCATTGTCTGTCTTTGTCTCTGACCAGCTCTCCTGCTCTCTTTCCTCCTACCAGTCAAAGCAGACATCTTCGCCTACTGATCTTGGATCTGCTGCCTGTTCCTGCCTAGTAAAAGAAGGAACCAGCACCTGGTTCTACAGGCTGAATTAACTCCAGGACGTTGGCCAGCCGTGTCAGTTGAAACCTTATTTGTCCAAATAGAGAAAAAATTTGATCTGATTGTTAATGAAAGATGTCATCATGGCTTTGAAACTGTGGTTGGGGACAAGCCAACATGAGCACATTCATGGAAGAATAGCAATAAAAACAGGAAGTGTCTCATCAGTCTCATGCAACCTAAACTAAAACATTAGTCAGATCAAATTCAAATTAAAGCAAGAGTTTCCATGTCAAAGACAGAATTCCTGATGATGTCATCAGGGCTTTGACAGTACCTAGAATTCTGTCTTTGATCTCAGGAGGACATGAAAGAAACACAATTGAGGAAAGTATAAGAGAGCACATTCAGCTTCATTAGAAACACTTGAACTGTTGAACAGTAGAATTTGTTTGAAACAGTTTACAACACTGAGTGACAGGATTGAAGAGGGAAGATTTTTCTACTTAACATTTAATTCTAACTTAAAACTGGGGATGAACATTCTCAGTAGTTCATATACTAATATACAGAGTAAGTCATGTCATTCCCTTTTGGAAAAAAAAACAAGAAAAAAAACATGTGAAGCTCCTCCCCCCAGCTCCAGATGGTACAGACAGATATGAGAGTGACAAGGAAGCAAAGAAGTGTTGTGCTCCTCTCCAGTGCTCTTGTGTTGTTGTGTTCTTCTCAGCTCCATCATGAAGACGTGCTGGCAGTGGGCGCTGGTGGAAGTTTGCAGCTCTCACTGGAAAGTCCTGAGGCTCCTCCCATTCTGAAGCAGGCAGTTGCTCCAAGCCAGCCGACACTTTCCCTCTCTTGTGTAGGAGTGAAGAACAAAATCAAAATAAAGAATCATCACTCTTTCATTGGGGGAAATTTTTTCTCATTCTAAAAATTCAACAGCTTCTATCATTTCTTTTACAGAATATGTCAGTGATATACTCGGATTTTCTGTTGTGCTGTCAAATTAACTTTTATCGATGCTTCACACTTCAGGTGTGAACGTTTTTCAGTGGGAAAGACATGAGAATGAGGACGAGGCTGATTGATACTCTAAACTGACTCTAGGTGTGACTGTGAGTGTGAATGGTTGTCTGTCTTTATGTGTTGGCCCTGCAATGGACTGGCGACCCCTCCAGGGTGAACCCACTTCACGCTGAAAGCTGGGGAGACAGGTCCCCCCACCCCACAACCCTTAACAGGATAAGTGGAAGAAAATGAATGGATGGATGGATGAATGAATGGATGGATGGATGGATGGATGGATGGATGGATGGATGGATGGATGGATGGATGGATGGATGGATGGGCTACAGTTCAGTCACTGTGTCTCTTGTTCCCACAGTGATTTGATGCATCCTACCAACACAGCAGGACTCACCAGGAGACAATGGATTGTCAGTCATTTTTCACTGACAGCGCTGGAGCCGGAGCCTAATAGGTCACAACTGGCATTGGTGGAGTCCAGGATATGTTTGGACCTACAGAAATTCACAACCTGTTAATGACAACACTTTCATATATTTAGCCCTGCTCACAGATCTCTAATACAATTTTCAAGTCATACAACAGGTTCAATGTTGACCCTTCGACCACCGTTACACTGAAGCAGAGCTCAATGGCAGTGTTGCATATGTTGGGAGGAGCCTGTGGCTCTCGGTTCAGAGGATGATTTGAAGAATTTGTTGTTGCTGAACTGTTTATGCTTCAATTTCTGGACGTTCACTGGTGGAATGTTTGTGGGTCAGAGGTGAAAAGAGTACAACTGCACTTTTTTGTGTGATGGGGCACCAACATGCAAGAAGTTGTCAAACATTTCCAGCAAAACAGCATGAAAATTCAAGTTAAGAATTAAAATTCTTTAATTCAGCGTTTAACTACCAGGCCTCTGGAATAAAACACAAGGAACAACTGACTACCTCACCATTGACTTCACACTGATAACCAGGAGGTAACGTGGTAGTCAGAGCAGCGATGCTCAGGTCTGTGGACTGAACAATGTCCTCTCACTCACACACACACCACTCTTTCATTGGGGCTCCTTTCTCCTTGTTCTGACACAGAAATTCAACAGCTTCTGTCATTTAGTTTACAGGAAATGTTGATGACACTCTGGGATTTCTTGTTCTCCTGCTGTCACTGTCAAGTGCCAGCTTAACATGTGAGAGGTAGCAGGATCCATGCATGTGTTCATGTTTACAGCAGACAAGGAGGAAACCTTGGAGGATTTCAGTGACTTTTAGTAGTGGTTCTCACTTCATCTTCTCAGTATAAAGTTTAAAGCGAGCTGGCCAGGAGTTGAAGCTAGAATCTTCTGATCCGTAGTCAGACGCATTATCCATTACGCCACCAGCCCTGTGAAGAAGCTGCTATGTTCATGTGTGCTTGGTTTTACAGAAAATCCAAACAATGTGGTGGCATTTTCAGGGGACACAATGGTGCAGTGGTCAGCACTGTGGCCTCACAGCAAGAAGGTTCAGCTCTCCTCTGTATTTGGTTGCTAGGAACTTGAATCAATCCTCAGTGGAGCGGTGCTGCTGAGGCTGAGTGAGGCTTGAGTGAGGGACTGAGCAGGAGCAAACAGGTTCAAGCAGGTTCAGGCAAACTCCACTCAGTCCACCAACATCAAAGCAGAGGAACTGAGTTCATCGAACAAAATGGATTCATATCATCTCCACTTGGAATGCTCTGGAACTACAAGTACACTTAAAATGGCCGACTTATGACAACAGAAGGAACTTTGAAGTAGATTTGATTTATTTAAGTCAGTGACAGTCATTTTTTTCAAGAATTTAGTTCAGGTAACTTCATTGTTTTACTAAGATGAGCTTAATGTTATAACACTGAAACAAGATCTTCATGTGTTGATGGATCCATCACAAATATGAGCCTTCCCAGTCTGTCAGGTGGTAGAATTCAGTCAGCACCAATAACAGGAGAGTCAGAGTTTAGAAACCAAAGACAGACATTAAAGTCTCACATTAAAGTGTTATATCTTTGAAAATATACTGCAATACATGAAATATTATATTTCCATGGATGGAAACCTCGTTCTTATATTCTTTAATATACTGCAATAGTAATGGACCCTCTATGACCCTGTAGTGATGAATCTATCAAGGAGTACAAATTATTATAATCAGAGAATTTTGAAGTCAAGTTTGAGATCAGTTTGATCCTCTCTCTCTCTCTCTCTCTCTTTCTCTCTCTCTCTCTCTCTCTCTTTCTCTCTCTCAGGAGCTTTTCAATGAATATTTTAATAAAACGGAACAGGAGACTGAAGAGTGATCACTAAAACCCACAGGCTGAATGGGACATCTTTTAAAAATATTGAACCACTGAGTAAAACCATAGAAGCGCTCCTGTCTCATCGGTGCTAACAAGTTAGCTGTTGAGTGAGTCCAGCTGTGCTGTCTAGGAATCCTGGTAAAAAGCCTCCACACATCAAACAGCTGGTGTGTTGGTGGATCTGTGGATCCTGCTGGAAGAAGCAGGATGGAGCTCTGAATGGTTCCTGTCTAAAAGAGCTTCTCTGTGCAGCTCCCATCAGCTCCTAAAAACAGGAAACCAGCAGATTCAGTGTTGAACAGTGGCATTAAAATGTTTCAAAAGCTGTCCTGTCCACCATTTGTTGGTGCAAAGACATTTAAAAACACCAGTTGAACATTTTCCAAAGTTTTCTGTGTAGGTTCTCATTCATCCAGGTCATCGTAGATCGAAGCGAAGTAAAATCTGGTCAACTGGACGTAAGTTTACGTACCATAGTTTAAAACTTACGTCCAGTTGACCAGATTTTACTTCGCTTCGATTTTCCAAAGTTGCTCTCACCTTCTTTCAAACACCTGGAACGATTTCCTCCAAATCAAAAGAGACTGGTGAAAAAACAACAACAAAAAACTCCTGGAGAATCAAACTCCACCCTCTGCTCCAACTGGACTTGGGACTTCAAATGACCTCCATTAAAAGCCTGCCTGCATCCCCATTCACTGACTGTTGTGCTGTGGGTGTCCTGGACAAACATGGCAGGGATCCTCTAGATCTCCAGGAGTTTAAAAAGAGCAGCTCTTTTAAAATGGGTTCTGGCTCCATTCAGGTTTAGAGAGCTGAGATTAAAATCACACATGAATAAAAGAGGGAACCCAAGAAAACAAGTCAGCGTGAAAGAGGAGCAGATTTTAAAACTCCTCATCATTTCCACCTCCAGGAGTGAAGCCTCCCGGGACCCAAGAGGCTCCAGCTGGCAGAGGTCTCACTCATTTCTCCACCACCTCGCTAACCTGAGCTGTAGCATCTGAGAACAAATCAGTGACCCCCTTCAGTCCAGAGCCAACTCCACAAACTCTGAGCCCCACTTTACCCACAGCCAGCCGGCCTCCTCAACACTGCATGACACACGACGACTAAATTGAAGACTGAGGAGTGTCATCAAGAGATCTGTCACATGCGTCTGCTGTGGAGGGTCAATCTGTCCGTCCACATTCAGATCATTGATGCAGCGACTCTGCTATGATCAAACTACTCAGGATGAAACAGACCAATGTGGACATCAAGTAGCAACTCAGCAGCTGATCAACAGAGTCCTAAGCACCAGTAGAGCCTGTTCATCGTCCCTGGGTGATCTTAGAATTCTTTCTTTGATCTCACCTTGATTTCTCAATGATTTTTTTGTACACACAAATTAGGAGTTGATGGGAGTTGTTGCAGATACCAGTGTCCAACGTCCAGCTTGAACCCAGTTTTTGCCACTTATTTGTCAAGCTAGCAGAGATTCTTTTCACTGCCAAGCTAAAGTGACTTCTGTCAACAAAGGTAAACATACAAAAGGATATTTCTACTGTCAGTTCAAGATTTTTATCAAACTCCTTTTTCATAGCTTCAACCTTCCTCTTGTGTTAGCTTTCTGTTCCCATCTCTTATGTGAACAGGTCAGTTTTGACCCACGTCTTCAATCAGCTGTAAAATAAACTAAAAACAATTTTCGATCATCCAAGTTGTTTCCCATCTCTTGGTTTCCTTGTTAGGCTTCCTTATCCATGGAAATATTGATTTGAATATTTTGTTGTGGGCCTCTGGACCTTTTTTAGTCAGTAAACCCTCGATTTCAGTTAAAAAAATTATCAAATGAACCTCAAGAAAATAATAGAAATGAAGAAAAGGTTGTTGTGTTTCCTGACCATTACTGAGGGGTGTTAGAACACATCTCTGACATGGATTGGTTTGATTTATTATTCATTTTAATATTATTAACTATTGTAACATCCATGGTGTTAGGGGTCAGTTTCCACCCTCATATATTTACTTCAAGAAAAAGACAAAAAAGTCTTTTTTTCAGCAACAGAACTTTAATACAAACACAAAATGAAAAGCAGAACAAGCCAGAACCCAAAATATGGATTTGCAAGGTCAAACAAACAACAACCAGTCAAGCAAACCAAACCAACAGAAACCAACTACTGGTTCAAAACCAGGTTTGTGTGTGTGTGTGTGTGTGTGTGTGTGTGTGTGTGTGTGTGTGTGTGTGTGTGTGTGTGTGTGTGTGTGTGTGTTTGCAGTTGAACCACAATCCGTTTGTCCTGCTGTCCTGACTGATTGGGCAGACCTGACTCCTCTTTCTTCTGGAATCTGGTGGACTGAGTGGGTTGTGGCTGTGGCTGTTCTGGTTGGTGTTGAGGCAGGGCTGCTGAGGAGGATGCTGGCGTGGTTGCTCTCTGTGTTGCTGATGGCATGGATGGAGTGCTGGGTGAGCTCTGCAGCCGTCTGAGCAAGGCTGCAGCGTCTGGGTCTCGGCATCCGTTCCCTTCCCTCAATGTGTGGCTTGACCAGGGAATTTCCCAGCTCCTCCAGAAACATTCTCCACTTGCTTTTCTTGGTTCCACTCTTGGTGGATGTGGGTCCACAACACCAATGCATTCTATGCAGACACATCAAGGATGCTGCAAAACACAAGAATCCACCTTGAGACTTTCTCTTCAACCGTGTTGAGGTCTTCATGGCTGTGATGATGCAGGTTGTCTTTCTTATTTTCGTCTTACAAATATTTATAATAAATAAATATATGATAAATGTTATATTTAGAAAATCAGACAGCACAAAAACAGAAAATGGCACCATATCATTTACATTTTCTGTCATACATCTGAATGTGTAGAATCTTTTTGTATAAGACCCCTCCATTTTGTAGGGCTGGTGGTACAATGGACAACGCGTCTGACTTCAGCTCAGAAGATTCCAGGTTCAACTCCTGACTCGGCTGAAAGTGAATGTAGAGCAACTTGTCCTGCCAATATTCCATCCTGAATAACACCTGTCCTGACTGGCAATTGAAGTAGGCTCCAGTGGTGAATGCTGTCAACAATGTTCCCCAAAGCCACCATCCAGCATTATACAAAGTATGATCAGAGATCCCATTGCAAAGTAAAGTCTTCACATACTCATACATTTAAACACCCATCTAAATAAATTCTGCTTCTATGCACCATTAAAGTACACAATGCATATTCATACACAAATATCCACATATGTACAGTACAGAGAACAAACAAGAACAAGTACAGAGTGAATCCTGGAGAGAAAAGGTGAGGTGCATCAGAAACAAGAGCAGATGTTTGAAAATGCTTGATGATTTGAAGATGAGAAAGGAAGTGAGAGACCGAAGTGAGGAGGAAAGGTTGTTCCAATCTGATGGAGCTTTAAATACAACCGGACAAAGCAGAAGGCCGTCCCCACTGATCCTGGATCTGCTCGACATTCCTGTTTGTTAAAAGGAAGGTTTTCATCACCGCTGTTGCAGGATGTGCTTGCTGATGGAGAATTGTTGGGTGTAGATTCATTGAAGGAGTTTGGTACTGGACCTGCTCTACTAGTGAAGAGTCATGAGAGAACTTTTGTTGTGATTTGGTTCCATACAAATAAAAATGACTTGACTTGATTTGGTGCCTCATGAGGAGAAAATTTGGGCACAAAAGTTGGACAAGTGTTTGTGGAGGGGTGTTTTTTTTTTTTTTTTTGCAGTGTTGTAAGTCACTGTAACTGCAGCTGAATGATTGAACTTTCTCCAAATATCCTCGAGATGGTTTCCAAATGGGGCTGCACGGTGGTGCAATGGTTAGCACTGTGGCCTCACAGCAAGAAGGTTCCGGGTTCGAGTCCCGGCTCGGGCGCGGGATCTTTCTGTGTGGAGTTTGCATGTTCTCCCCGTGCCTGCGTGGGTTCTCTCCGGGTACCCCGCTTTCCTCCCACAGTCCAAAGACATGCAATTTGGGGACTAGGCTGATTGGACACTCTAAATTGACCGTAGGTATGAATGTGAGTGTGAATGGTTGTTCGTCTCTTTGTGTTGGCCCTGCGATGGACTGGCAACCTGTCCAGGGTGAACCCCGCCTCTCGCCCGTAGATGCTGGGATAGGCTCCAGCCCCCCCGCGACCCTTACTAGTAAGGAATAAGCGGAAGACAATGATGGATGGATGGTTTCCAAATGAAGAAAATATGAATGTGCGATGACCAGTTTCTTTGCTGATTCTAGGCAGACATTGAAACAAATGATCTCTACACTCTAGGTTGCATTGTGAGCATTGTGAAAGGAATTGAAAGTTGTTTCAAGTATGAAGGGAAAATCAAGTAGACACATTTGAAAATAAATACTGACCAATGGAGTTGCCTTTGGGACTCCTACATTAAATCATGATGGGTACAATCCAAACACCTGAGCACAAATCTACAAAGACTATTATATCAGACATTGAGAGGACAAAGATTGATGTCTGAATGTGTTAGGACCGGCTCAGAGGTGCAGCAAAACATGGTAGCAGCAAACCAGCATTTATTAAAGTAAATAATCAACCATGTGAGGTGTGGAAGTCAGTGTCAGCAGTGGAGGTGAGTGTGTGATGTGATGTCAGTGTGTGCTGCATGTTGTTGGTGGAAAACAAGGAAAAACAAAAGGACAACAACAGCACGCCGGCTGAGCGCAGAAGGGAGACAAATGTCTGGGAAGGCGGGGTTAAACAGGCCTAACTGGGAACACTGGCCCGGTGCTCCCAGTCACCCTAATGACCAGGCTGCTCCAGACCTGCAAAGACACAAACACACCCACCAAAAGGACCCTGCACACACAACGCTGCATAGGACCCCAGGCCTGGGGCCGTCACCAGTGTTCCCATAGAAACCACCACCGTAGTCCAATATTGGGAACATGAACTGTGTCATAATACTTTTCCAGACTTCTTGTGGAAAAAGTCAACAGAGCGACAAAAGTAATTTTAGCCCACCAGATATTTGCTTGGACACTGAGTTCATGTGAAATTTAAATGACAGCTGAGAATCACGCCAGAGGCCTGGATATTCAAAGTCTTCAACTTTTGCTTTTGTTGTTCCATCAAGAAAGCCAATGAGCCAGTTAGTTGACAACCAAGAATCAGGTCAAACGGAAAACAACATACGATATGAGGTTTTTCTTGTTTCTTGATGGGCAGCCAAAAATATTTTCAGCATTGGATCATTAAAGTCTGTTTCATTTCTGATGTCGTGTTCAAAAATAATTGCTCACCTAAGAGGATTCTAAAAAGTCCGACTTTCTCAGTGATATTCTCTTCTCAGGCTTTCAAATCTTTTAAATTTCCATTTTCCACAAGTGAGTAGAAAGTTGTTACTCTCTTTGAATCCAGGATTTAAATCTAGGGTTCATTTTATGAGGCTTGAACCCAGGATTAAAAGCACATCATTAAATGACTTGTAGTGATATTCTCCTGTTAACATTCCAAATTATTCATTGAGATTTGGACATTACGGAAACATTTTTCCAGATTTTGATGGGCCAGTACAGCAGGAACTGGGGCTCATTCATGTCGTGGTTTAAATTTGAGCCTGGGTTTCTTCCCCTGCAAGATAAATCTGGAAAGCATTTTGTTCAATTCAGAAACGGTTTTGAAGGCAATTTCTCCAGTTGGTCCTGGAACTAGAAAGAGATCTTGTGGTAGGACATTTGTTTTTACTCTATCAATCCTGTGACTCAGACTCAAAAAGGAAATGGAGTTCCATCTTCTTCTATCATCTTCAAGGAGTTCTGGCCCCAATCCAGGTGGAGGGTTTCCTCCATGTGTTCTGGAGGTGAGTGATTAGAATGGAGAATTTATATCCAGCAGAGCTTCCAGTGTTTCAAAGAGTTTTATTAATGCAGGTCCTGTGTTAGGGGGCTCACTTCAATATGTTAAAACATCATCAGCGTCCAGCGCCACCTTGTGTTCTTCTCCATTTATGTAGACACCTTTAATATTTGTGGTCTCTCTCAACCACTGTACGAGGGGCTCGATATGAAGAGCTGGAAGCAGCAGGAACTGGGGGGTCATGTCTCATGGTCTCTCTTATTTTGATATCCCATTTGTGTCCTGTTCTTCCTGTTTTAGTTTGATGTCGAACCTTCCCTCTCATTTTCAGGTTACTTCACTTGCCCTTGTCTTCTGTTTGCCTGAGTCTCTCGGTGCATCTGAATAGACGTCAGGACTCAGAGAGGGAACGACCTCAGCAGAGACTCCTCTATTTAGAGGAAAGGAGAGCTTAGAGAACACTTTTTTGACATCATTCAACATCCTCAGGGACGATCGTTTACAAAGTTCGATTCAATATAGGACACATAAAATCACACCACATGAAGCAGGCTAATGAATAATAAATCAAATATAAAAATGCTTCATTTTAAGATATAAAATATCTTGTGAATATCTGGAGCTTAATTCCAGCAGCAGACCTCCTCAGGTGATGGAATTTATATTTGACATGTTTACCATTAAATGAGACACATTTGCAGTCCATTGAAATCTACTTGTGTTCATGGTGAGTTGATTTCAAAACATGAGCTGACAGAATCTACGTTTAGGGAGGAACCACCATATCCAGGGGTCTGGACGTTTTTGTAGTCAGAGCCATCAAAGTAGCAGACTAAGCTAGCAGACATTAGCATGGAGAAAAGACTGATACCTGGAGCCTACTTTTGGGTCTGGTCAAGTGATAACAAAATAATATGACATCATTGTCAGACTGACACCTGCTCAACACTGACCAAACACCGCCCTATTGCATTGTGGGAAAATTCTGCTTGGTTTGTGTCCATCAATACACACAAGAAATTTGTCTCATGCTGCCGTGACCCGGAGTCGAACCGGGGTTGCTGCGGCCACAACACAGAGTACTAACCACTATACGATCACGGCCTCCTCAACAGCAGATTGAGCTTCCATGTCTTTGTCTCAGATGAGATCAAAGAAAGAATTCTAAAATCAAACACAAAACTCTGAGATCAAAGGTTGATGTTCCCCAAGGTTCAATTTTAGCTCAGACCCTCTTCAAGGTGGAACCAGCAGAGGAGCTCAGTAGAGACAACTGGACAGCAGCAAGACAGAACAGAGGCTCTGCACAATGGCAGGAGACAGGAAACAGGTTTGGACCATCTGGGCTTCTGTCCACTTTGATGGTTTTTAAAACATTGAAGGAAATTGTAAAAATCAACATTGTGTTTAAATCATGATTTGTAGTTGAGAGTGTTTGCTCATCTGTTCCAGAAGCTTCTTCTAGAGTTGACCCTGAATGAGTGGAGGGACCTTTTTGATCATCAGGACTGCTTTTTGATGCCCTGATGGTGCATCGGGGTCATCATGGTCCTCCAACATCTGCAGGGGTTCCAGGACTGTTGTGGTGTTTGTGGGAACTGCAGGGAGAAGCTGAGAACTGGAGAGGAAGTCCTGGACACCAGCAGACCTCTCAACACCTGCAGCATTTTTTCAGCTCCACCAAACCCAACATTCACTGCCTCCTCATCATCTGGGCATCAAAAGCAGCTCAGACCTGCTGCAGCTCAGCAGACCTCAGCCATTTTTAGGATGTCTCAATGATTCTCCTTCACATGATTTTCATTCAGAAACAATAGAATTGTCAAATACCACAACAGTTTTCAGCTTGCTGGTTAACAGTATTTCAACTTCCATTCCACTGTGTAATGGCAGTGACTGATGTGTACTATATGCAGTACTAATCAAGTACAGCCCTGACTGATACTTTATCTCCAATGCTAGGAAGGATAAGAATGTTGAAATGGACCCAGCAGGAATAGAATCTCAAGTCATGTCAACTTTACTGAGCAGCACTCAGTTAATTTCAGGAAACACAAGACATTTTGACCACATGTCAATGAAGTAGTCAGCAAAATAAATATGACACTAAACAGTAGTTGAGGGAGAGCAGAGCTGGAAATAAGACATTACTGGAAGGGGAATAAATCTAAAACACGCAGAACCAGAACACAGCCACAGCTTTCTGTCATTTTCTGTCTCAAATACTTGACAAGTTTCAACTTGGTCCAAAACCTGCTCACCTCTCTGGGTGTCAAGTGTATCTGCACCGTCTGACCAAACTTTATCAAATGTGTGAATTTTATTTCCTGCAGATCAACTCTGGGCAGTGTTGATTGCAAGAAGAAAAAAAAGTGGGAAAAATAATGGAGTCTTTGCCAGAAGTTCCTTCTGGCTCAGGCCCTAAAAAGTGCTGTCAAGTAACGTTAGAACCAAGCTCTGGACCAAAGTCTGGTGCTTTTTCAATTTTCAGTCAGTGAGTAATGTTCTATTCATTTATGTAACTCTATCTCACATTGATACAGAGAGTTGTTTTTAGTCTTTTAAATCATGTGACCATCATTATAACAGCTGTTGACCTTGTTTGAACTATTTGATGGTGCTAAATATTGCCAGCTTGCTAACATTTACGAGCTAACGTTAGGTAGCTACTAATATTATTTTCTAACTTCAGGCCTTAAATTTGGGATTGATTGTGGAAATTGTTCACTTCATCTTTGTGAGCCCAAGGTTTTGTATTGATGATGTCATTGTAACTGCCTTTCTGATTCTTTGCATACATAAAATTAAAATACAAATGTTAGCCTGCTCTTGTTTGTTCCCTCAGCTGCAGGTTTGACCACTGGTAGCTTAGCTAACTGTTAACCCATGAATGTTTAATTGTGTGAGTTTTTCCTTTCAGTTTTCCATGATGGAAGACAACTCAACACAGGTGGTTTCATCACTTTCAGTTGTCTGAAGATTGGAGCACCATGAACCCAGAGGCTGATTCCTGAAACCATCAATAAAACTCTGCATTCACTTCTTCTGAATGTTAAATGATGATGTTTTGATTTATTCTTCTAGAATCATCTGAACAAACCCTCCCTCAACACAGTTGAAGCAAAACTCTTTGGCCTTCATCTGACAGGATGAGTTTCTTTTCCCAGTGATTCCATTGATAAAGTGAAAGCTTTGCATCTCTCACTGGAAAGTCCTGAGGCTCGTCCCATTCTGAAGCAGGCAGTTGCTCCCAGCCAGCCGACACTTTCCCTCTCTTGTGTAGGAGTGAAGAACAAAATCAAAATAAAGAATCATCACTCTTTCATTGGGGCTCCTTTCTCCTTGTTCTGATACAGAAATTCAACAGCTTCTATCATTTATTTCTCAGGAAATGTTGATGACACACTGGGATTTTTTGTTCTCCTGCTGTCACTGTCAAGTGCCAGCTTAACATGTGAGAGGTAGCAGGATCCATGCATGTGTTCATGTTTACAGCAGACAAGGAGGAAACCTTGGAGGATTTCAGGGACTTTTCGCAGTGGTTCACACTTCAGGTGTGAAAGCTTCTGAGTATAAAGTTTTAAGTGAGCGAGCCAGGAGTTGAAGCTAGAATCTTCTGAGAGTAGTCAGTCATGCTATCCATTGCACCACCAGCCCTGTGAAAACCTCTTCATGTTCATGTGTACTTGATTTTATAGAAAATCCAAACGATCTGGTGGCATTTTCAGGGGACACAATGGTGCAGTGGTCAGCACTGTTGCCTCACAGCAAGAAGGTTCCAGATTTGAGCCCCAGCTGTGGAGTCTGCATGTTCTCCCTGTGTCTGTGTGGGTTCTCTCTGGTACTCCAGCTTCCTCCCACAGTCCAAAGACATCAAGAGGGGACGAGGCTGATTGATACTCTAAATTGACTGTCGGTGTGACTGTGAGTGTGAATGGTTGTCTGTCTGTGTGTGTTGGCCCTGTGATGGACTGGTGACTCATCTAGGGTGAACCCCGCCTCTTGTCAGAAGGCTGCTGGGATAGGCTCCACCCCCACACACAAACCTTGACATATAATCAGTGGAGAAAAGGAAATTTATCAACACTCATGACTTCATCTGTTTTGAGAACTGAACTGGATATAAACTCTGAGAATTCAGAGTAAGGACCAGGAGGGTGGGACACAATAATAGATAGGAGGAAATGTGGAGTCTGGATTCTTTTCTAGAATGTGAAGGCAACGACAGTCCTGCCAAGTGACATCACTGACATGAATGGATGACTTCAGTCACATGACTGGATGACTTCAGTCACATGACTGGATGACAGTGTAGATGCCAATGTAGAGGTTGGGGAAATAGTCTCTGAGAATACAGCTTGAACCAACGCCCTCCTTGTTCTTCAAAAACCCAAACAGCGACCATCAGTCTCCCTCCAATCCTGTACTTGGGTTCAATGTTGCTGTTCCATTTAGCAGCAGTAGGTGTCGCTGTGATACCAGGTTCAGTTCAAGATTCCCAACTCCAGCTCATGATGGTGACCTCAGTGGCCTCAGTGGCAGGGTAAAATGGCGCTTCAGTGGATCATGTGGATCAACTCATGTTCCCATCTCTTATGTTAACGGTTAGTTTTGACCCACGTCTTCAATCAGCTGTAAAATAAACTAAAAACAATTTTCTATCATCCAAGTTGTTTCCCATCTCTTGGTTTCCTTGTTAGGCTTCCTTATCCATGGAAATATTGATTTGAATATTTTGTTGTGGGCCTCTGGACCTTTTTTAGTCAGTAAACCCTCAATTTCAGTTAAAAAATGATAAAATGAACCTCAAGTAA
>NC_141323.1:28194419-28261919 GCF_037954235.1 Aulostomus chinensis
TGCATTAAAGACATAAATAGTAATGTTTCAAGGGGGCTGCATGCACAGCAAATTTCTGAGTGAAAAAATCTGGAGTTTGACACAAAGCAGTGAAGGAGTAAAAATTTTGGAGTTTATTCCCACATTGAGACTCCAGCTCGTGTTAACTGATACTCTTAAGCAGTGTGGGAAAAGTCGTACATTCACTGGGTGTTCAGGGCAGTGAATCACCTCCACCCCAGAGTTCATTCAACGTTTCTCTCGCTCCTACTTATACAGAGACAAGTACGTGAGCAATTGTACCTCTTAAACCGTTCTTAATGTTGATATGTTTCGATTTATGTAATATCAAACTGAATACTGGCCAGGACTAAGTGACTTGTAAGGAAGAACTTCAATTTTCCAACTCTTGCAGAACGTCATCAGTGAGGCAACTGGGTAAGCGAGCTTCTTCCAGTCGTGCTCATATTTCACGTATTAAATGAACACTGGCTCTTGTCATTCCGTCTGGTGTCGTTAAAAAGTAGTTTTGCTCGCTTCACGTTTGGTTGTTTGTTTTTTATTTCCTGCGCGTGTCGTTTTTAGACGAACTTCTGTCACAACATCGGACTGGACACGCCGCGGCTCGAAGGCTGCGTGACAGGACACCGGGGCCTTCACGAGAGGAACCTGACAGGTAACATTAACGCTTCACATTTACCACGAAAAGCTTTGACAAGCAACGCGACCGTGACGTACTGTAATTGTGAATCAAATGGTGAAAACACGGTCGGCTAGTCGTGCTAAATAATGTGATTAAATGCAGACTAAGCTAATGGAGAACACCAGTGATAAGAGTGTGAAGGATCCTCCTCCTCCAGTCTAACAGATACACTGTCCATCACAAGCTTAAGCAGCCCAAGAAGCGACACAAGTGATGCTGGATATCAACTTGCTCACCCTGATATGGACAGCACCCGTGCAAGAAGTGTAAGTGTAGTGATTTACATACTTGACAGTTTGCTAGTTGGTTAGCGTAACTTAGGATGCAGATTAAACTCAGGGGCTACAGATCTTGAAAGCCTCATCCTAAATGATATTTTTTTGTGACAGATTGATGTTTCCTGAAGAAATGATCAGTACTTTTGGTCGCTAATTCTTATGATCTTTTTAAAAATCTATTCCAATTAGGTGGTGGAGCAGATTCCGAGCTCAAAGCCAGCAGGGATGACCGTGATTAAGGAGTATGAAGACACGGGGAGTTTGAAAGATTCAACTCGCCCATTAATGGTTAACATCATTGTGGCTCACATGCGTGAAAAGGAAGGGTAAGAAGCTTGATGCTGGTACCTAAATGTTCTTTTTTTCAGTGAAGGAAAGAATCTTTTCACAAACAATATTTATGTATTTTAGGAGAGCAGTAGCCAAAACAACCAAGGAGTTTCATGCTCTTGGGATTGTGTCACTCTTCCCATCTTTGAAGGATCCATACTCAAAAAAAGGGATATTTGAGTTTGCATTGTAAATACAGTGTGAAATCCTGATCTTTTTCAGAATTTTACCATTTGCTTTCCTTTGAAACTTTAAAATGTCAGAACTCTAACCAGATATTATTTCAGGAACATTTCTATGACATCCAGAGCAACACAGGTTTTCTTGAGTGGAGGGTGAAGACAGTTCAACGTAGGGCTGAATGATCTTAGAAGATATAATTGCCATTTTTCTGGCAGATATTGCGATTTTCTTCAAATCAAGCTTCAGTGCAATATTCACCATGTACAGTAACATTTACAAACATGACAAAATTACATCGTAGCATTAAAACATTAAATGCCATTACTCTAATGCAAGAATGAAAACTAAAGTTAAGAATTGATTTCAAATGGATTTATTGACAAGAAGCATGCATGTACATTCTATGAAGTCCTTGACCAACGGCAGTCATTACAACTGAAACTAAAGAGCCCTCTTTGGCTGTTAACTTAAAGTAGTGCAAAAAAATCCTTCGTTGTGTTAAGTTAAAAAAAGTTAAATAAAATACAAGATTAAAAAAAAAAACTAAATTCAACAATTACGAAATGATCTTGCCCAACAGCCTTACACTCAAGTAGGGATAGGTCAAGGTCAGTCTTTTATGGCTCAAGGGAGCTAGCTTATCAACATCTATAGCAGCAGTGAAAGTACTTTATTCAACCCTACATTAAGAAACCTGGACTCTCTTTTTACAGTAAGTGAAACTGAAAAGTAATGGTAATAAAATAAAACTTACTAAAATAAAATGACCCTACCTCTTCCCTTCTGAAAAATGTCAGACATTACAATAGGTGGGTCATTCATTTATGGCTCAGCAGCGACCAAATATTGCAAATCTATTCTTTAAACAATATAGGAAAAATAGGGAATATCTTTTTTTAAACAAAAGGCTGACGCCACAAGTCAGGGTGAAGTGCAGAACAAACAAATAAAATCTCAAGTACTAAATCAACAATAATACTTGCTTTCCTGACATCTCTACGTCACTCTTTACAGATTTTTTTGTCAAGAAAACCAGCATGTCAACCTTTGATGGTTTTAGACATGAGCGCTGACATGTGACAACATTGCCACTGGCACTAAATCTCTCTGATGGCGAACTGGTACCTGGTATGCATAGGAATTTACGAGCCACTTTGCTCAGCCATGGAAAGTTTACATTTTGCACTCTCCACCAGGCCAGTGGATCGTCCTCTCCATCAATAGTAGGAGTCATCAGGTAGTTGTCCAGTTCAGCTTTCATGGCATCCTCCAGCTGCGTAGTGGAAGAAGGAGGGACAGCCTTGCTCTTGAAGAAGCCGCCCAATGTCCGCTTCCCCTTCCCTGTGGTGGATGGCTCTGCCTCTGCTGCACCCTGGGGCATGGGATCTGTGGTGCTGACACGAGCCCTCTTTTCCTGCAAAACACAGAGATAACAGCTGTCAAAGTTTTGCAGTCTGCGATTTAGAGCAATTGGGCATTCTATGTAAACATTAAAAAATGTAATATGTAAATATTGGATTTGATGTGGCATTTTGTATTATTAAACTACACAAAGAAACAGGACAAGTTACCTTTTGTGCCACCTGTTCCATTTCAATCTTCACTCTCTTTCTTTGATGTCTGGGACATTCTCTGCACTTGTGTAGTCCGTCTTGAATCTAGGATCAAGGAAAGAAGTAATGTCCAGTAGCTCCTGTGTGGCTGGGTCGCTGTATTTATCTTCAATGTAGCCAAGAGCTCTTGATTTGATTTTCTTGGTAAGATCTGTGTCCTCGTCCCTTTCAGTCAGGGTTGATGTTCTCAGGAGATGGAGAACTGGCTTCAGGTATGACACACTTACATAGGCTTCACCGGACAGGGCATCTAAACTCCTGAGGAGGAGCAAGGGCATTGTTTATCGATTCAAGGACATCTGTGTCCTGCCAAGTGGGGACCAAGTGACGTGTCTTCTTGTCTTCAGACAGGACCTGAGACAACACCTTGCTCTGCTCCAACACCCTCCCGATCATTTTTTGCCTTGAGCCCCATCTCGTCGGATATTCTGTTATCAGTGAGTGCTCTGGTACATTTAATTCTTGCTGTGCCTTTTTCAGTGCTGTTTTCTTTTTCCAGCTATGAGAGAAGACAACCATCTGTTTGCAAAGTCCTGTTGCCCGTTGAACTCTTGCATCATCTTTAACAGCATTTTCTGGACAAAAAAAGAACATTAAATGAGAATTACAGGCTGAAAATGTAAGGATCATAATGGTAAACTTTTGCAAGGCAGATTTTCTAGCAAGAGAACAAATTAAAACAAAGTCATTATAGACAACAGTAAGGAAAAAAATTGATCAAATAAATTGTAGATGACAAATACTGTTATGTACACACTATTCATCATCTACTATTGATGATAAATAATCTGTTATATTAATTATTCAAAGTTGGTATTTGTAAGGGTTTCAAAGAAAAACATTAAGAGAAAAGCTATACGGACTATACTGAAAACACGCACACATCATATTAAACCCGTATGAATGGATAAATTAAACACACACACACTCTTACACTTACCAATTGCAAGATACAGCCTGTGTCCAAAACATTGAAGTCTGGTCCATTGATTAAGTTCCACAGCTTTGATGACGTTTGCTGCATTATCCGTTGTGATGCACGTCTGGTCCTCTTCTTTCAGACCCCAGTTTGACAGACACACTCGCAAACCCAGGGCAATATTCTCTCCGGTGTGGTCAGTGGGAAAGTATGCTGTCTGCAGGCAGCGACTTTTCAACTCCAAGTTTTCATTTACGAAATATACAGTCCAACTAAGATATGGCTCGGTCGTTCTGCTTCACCCCCTATCAGTAGTTGTGGCATAATACTCCACATTTTTCAGCTCTGTTACCACTTTTTCTTTACACTCCGCGTACAGCTGTGGGACGGTAACCTGGTTGAAGTAGGTGCGAGAGGGAATCACATATCTTCTGTCCAGCGTGCGGAGGAGGTTTTTAAATCCGTCTTTGGTGACAGTGTTAACAGACACCATGTCCTTCGCAATGTAGTGTGTTATGGCAGTCGTTATTT
The DNA here is from genome assembly GCF_037954235.1 of Aulostomus chinensis. NCBI lineage: Eukaryota > Metazoa > Chordata > Actinopteri > Syngnathiformes > Aulostomidae > Aulostomus > Aulostomus chinensis. The sequence continues at coordinate 28,198,956 of NC_141323.1, forward strand.
CCCGGTGTCTTCTGCTGCTCTTATCATACGGAGTTACACTGGCAAAAGATGCTGTAATTGTAGTCTGTTTGCTACTATGGGCCCAAGTAGTATCTTCGCCAGACCTTTCACCGGACTTTTTTGTCATGCACTCGTCATGCAAATGCCTGTGGTGATTTTTCAAGTGCCGGTATAAATTGGTTGTGTTTCCGCTGGATGTTGCAACTTTAGCGTGGCAGGTTTTGCACAGTACCTGTTTCTGGTGCATGTCTGCAGCCTCAAACCCGAAATACTCCCAAATGACCGACGTGCTGTTTTTCTTGGGGATTAAATCCCCTAACGCCGCTTGTGGTCCAGCTGAAGCCATTTCAGAAATTAAAGAGCAGGTGGAGCAGGTTATACTGATTGGTTAGCGTGACCTGTCCACCAGCAGCAAGCCGCTTCTGATTGGTGAGTTTGGCAGGATGGTAAGGAGACGGCATGTATGTGTAAAATAGTTGACACAACAGATCCTGGGTCAGTCAGGAGCACTGCAAAAAAAAAACGCAGCTTTGGCGATCACATGATCGCGTTATCTGAAATCGCAATTTCGATCAGAAAACGATAAATCGTTCAGCCCTAGTTCAACGTCAGTCTAAAACTGCATCAACTTCCCACAACAAAGTGATGCGTAAAGGAGGTCCCACATCGTCAAGGACAGTTGGTCCCATTGATGACCAGCAATCAGGAGATGGCTGCACGGAAGCAATGTCTCATCTTCACCACACAACTGACTGTGACTTAGTCTTCCAGAAGATGAGAGAAACATTCCTCTATCGCCAACAGATGATCCATGATCCACAGCAGTCAGCAGACATTCTCCAAATGTTCCCTCGTTTCTTGGACACTAAAGGACTGGTAGGAAACAAATACGATTTGAATAATATTTCTTAAAATAAATTTTATTCAATTGATATGATTGTAATGGTAGTTCCCTCCGCTTTACATTAGATTTTGCAGGATTTCTTGCTGATGTTTGGATGAGAGATTTCATCCAGGTTCCTGGAAAAGTGGACCACCTGCTTTAAAGACAAGATCATCCGAGAGGCCAGGAGCCTGAGACAGACACCTCTTCTGAAAAAACACCTCAACTCTGCCCTAAATGAAGAGTCTGACACTGCTGATGATGAGCCAGGTCGTATGTTGTTAAGGGTTTGTTTGCGATATCATAAGTTACCATACATTTTTAAGAAAATGGGAGTACATCTGATTATTACTGCCGCCTGTTTTTCTTTTAAAATGTAGAGAAAGATATTCTTAGGTAAAATATATGTTGATTTTTGTCTGCAGAGTGGGACAGTGACATGGCCTCCCTTCTTGTCTTGCTGCATCTGCGAACACCTCAACCAGCTGGACGTAAGCGGCCAAAAAAGATCAGTGTTGCAGAGGCTGCAGATCATTTAGTTCTATTTCAGAAGGTTTGTAAAAGCCACGTGATCTTTTCCAGTATTTTGTAACATTTTTTTCTAGTTAACTGCTTATGTGACAGTGCTTCTCATTGTGTTTCAGGCGTGCCAGAGCTTGGAGGGCCACCTTACCACAGAGCGAAACCCCCAGCCATATCTTTTGGCCAGAGGAACCTCACGAGCACAGGTTTTCAGCTTCTACATAGTCTTGGATGGAAAGCTTCTTCCATGTCAGTCAAGTACATCTTTGGGTGCATTTGATGAGCCGTTCAAGTCTCATTTTGTTTTCAGTCTGAAATATGATGATGCTCTCTCCAGCCTGTACACATTTTTGCAGACTACACTGTACAACATTGACATTGACACAACAGAAGAAACTCCAAGAGTCAAAGAGTTAAGAGCAAAGTTGTTGAACAAGCAGTCGCTAAAATGCTGAGATGTTTCCTCTGTGCGTCATCCTTTGGTCCAGCTCTGCTCTTGCTCAGGCACCTCAAACTAATTCATGGAATGTATCCAGGGAAAAATTTAAGATGAAAATGTGGTCAAATAGGATGCTGCTTGCAGTTCTCAAGTTATTCTGGATTTAGAAGGCACCTCATTAAGATACATGCACCATTTGACAGTCCATGTCTGACAGATCAGACCCCTGTCAGCCATGACACTGAAGAGCACGATAATTTGAAGTGCTTCAATGATGAAACCCCCTCTGCTTCATCACAACACCAAAATATTGAAGAAGGCTCTTCAGTGCCACGAAGCAGCAAGGACATGTGTGCATCAATTATTGCCAAACTTTTAGGAAGTGGTGTACCAAATCATGCCGTACTTTCTACCAGTGAGAACTTGGAGTCTTGTTGGAGACTTGCAAACTAATATACAGGAACAAGTGCTGAACTTAATACCAGCCACCAATCCCGCCAGATCGGCCATTGAAGAGTTGTTTAAACACACAGACAATCCTTTCAGCCATTTAAATTCAAATAGCAAGTTGGAAAAATATTTCACAGAAAAATGGGATATCATGCAAGCAGTTGAAAAGCGCCTAGGTGTAAGATTTGATACCAGACGAAACACCAAAACTGGAAACTAGGAGCAAGTTCCAATCATTGACAAATTGATCTGTATTCAATAGTTAAAACACTGCAGTTCATTTTCACAAATGAAAGTATTTGTGAATTGATGCAAAAATCTACTAGCTGTGACAAATATGAGGACTTGTGTGATGGAAGCTACTTCACAAATCATCCCCTGTTTTCAAGTGAAAAGTTTGCTCTCCAGTTGTACTTTGATGAATTGGAGTGCGCAAATCCGCCAGGTTCAAAAAAAGGTATCCATAAAGTTGTCTGTCTTTACTTCATTTTAAGGAATCTTCCACCCAGGGTGAATTCAGCCTTGATGAACATTCATCTGGTATCATTGTTCCATGCACAAGATGCTAAGAAATATGGTATTGATGAAATATTGAAACCCTTAGTAAGAGACCTGAAAATATTAGAAACAGCTGGAGTTGCTGTTCCATTTTCTGAAGTCTGTGTTCGTGGCACTCTTGCACAAATGACTGGTGATAACGTGGGTATGCACAGCATTCTTGGATTCATGGAGTCATTTAGTGCAAATCATTTCTGTGGGTTTGTCAAAAGTCAGTTTTCTCAGAAGATGACCCGTGTTTGACTTTAAGATCTGCAGTTTTGAATGACCAACATTTTACTGCTCTGGAAAATGATCCAACAATAACCTCCTTATTTGGCATTAAGCGGAACAGCATTCTGAACACTTTGCAGTATTTCAGAAAATTATGCTGTTGACATCATGCATGACATTTTGGAGGGGGTTGGTCAATATGAGGCCAGGTTACTTTTTGAATACCTGATGAAACATTTCATCACTAAAGAAAGCCTGTTGAAGAGGATCTATGCTTTCAAGTATGGCTATTTGGAAAAGAAAAACAAGCCAACCAATGTTAAGCTTGACTGTGTGGGACATGGACTCGGGTTAAACACATCCCAAACTCTGTTTGATCACAAACATACCCTTAATATTTGGTGACCTGGTACCAGAAGATGATTTGCACTGGCATTTGATGCTTTTGTTGCTGAACATTATTGACGTTGTGTTTTCATACTCGATCACTGAAGGGATGACTGTGTATCTAAAGCATCTTATTATCGAACATCACCAACTCTTCAAATAACTTTACTCATCAAAAACCTTGATCCCAAAACACCATTTCATGGTCCGCTATCCTCGGTGCTTCCGAAAAATAGGACCACTTATTCATATCTGGACAATGAGATTCAAAGCTAAACATACATTTTTCAAGGACTGTGATAAGAACTTCAAGAATTTGACTGTCTCACTTGCAAGAGAACATCAGTTCACATTTTGTCCATAAACTTCATGATCAGAGTCGCCATCTCATCACATGACTTTGGGTTTGGGTTCTGTATTGGTGCTAAAATATCCTTCCATGCCCCTCACTAGTTTGCACACAGAAAAGCATATTTTACTGGTTTCAAATCTCTTAGCGTGTTCTCTCTCTTAAACCAGCTGTGGCAGCTTTCATTGTGTGATTGATTTTAAAATATAAATATGGAACAGAACCATTGGAATAAGATGTCAGGACATTTGAAGGAATTTAAATCTCCTGTTGAAATGTTGAAGTGTGCAGCTGAGGCTCTCTGGCAGTGGCACAAGGAGCCACAATGGCAGAACCTGGACCCTCCTGGAGGAGAACCACAGTGAGGGCCTTCTTGGCTCCAGATTGATGGAAATCAAGTGTCTGAGGCTGTTAGCAGCCATGAAGTTGATCTGGATCACTCTTCACCATCCTCACAGGCCTTGATGGAACCAAAAAGGCGACTTCCTGGAGAAGATCTTCCAGGGGGTCCAGGTTAAAGCGGTGCCCCAGCTGGCACCACGCGCTGACCCAGGTCCTGCATGTGAGATACTGTCAGTTCTGTTCTGTCCTGCTCACAACCACAGGCTGGTGGTGAGGCCTGCAGCAACCAGGGCCCCAGTCACCAAGTGTATAAAGGCTGGTCATTGTGGCAGTGGGAGGAGTCAAAATGAAGACAGACCAATGTGAGCAGGACGTGACTGCAAAAGTAAGAAGAACTTGACCATGTTTCCTACAGTACCCAGGAGGCTTGGTAGTTGTTGAAGGAAGCTCCAAAAGCAAAGAGCAGACAGCATGATATAAAAAGAAAAGATCCAGACACTAAAACTACAAGTAGAAACAAGATGAAATACTAAAAGCTTTGGAAACATACTACAAGGTTGTATATACATTATTATATACACTACTATTCTCATTGACTCCTAAAGAGGGAAAGGAAGAATTAGAATGGGGATCAGATCAAACCGAGACTAAACTGAGACATTCGTCAGATCAAATTCAGATTAAAGCAAGATTCTCCAGATCAAAGTGAAAATTCCTGATGATGTCATCAGGGCTTTGACAGTAACGAGAATTCTGTCTTTGATCTCAAGACATGAAAGAAACACAATTGAGGAAAGTAGAACAGAGCACATTCAGCTTCATTAGAAACACTTGAACTGTTGAACAGTAGAATTTGTTTGAAAAAGTTTACATCACTGAGTGACAGGATTGAAGAGGGAAGATTGTTCTACTTTAAATTTAATTCTAACTTCCAAGTCAAGTCAAGTCAATTTTATTTATAAAGTGCCAAATCACACCAGAAGTTATCTCATGACACTTTACAAGTTTATCTCATGAGATCGGTACCCTGGAAGGTATCACCTTGATGCTTGATGTTCCTGCCTGTTTAAAGGTTTTGTCACCACTGTTGCAGGATGTGCTTGCTGATGGAGAATTGTTGGGTGTAGATTCACTGAAGGAGTTTGGTACTGGACCTGCTCTACCTGTAAAGTGTCATGAGATAACTTTTGTTGTGATTTGGTGCAAAATAAATAAAATTAACTTGACCAGTGTTATTTGTGGTCTTTTGTTAATTGCATGCCACATGAAATTATTATTGGTCAGTTTTCTAGTGACAGTCTCACAGTGGCAAGACAAGAACACTTCTACTTCTGATGATGACAGTTTGTTCAACACTGAACTTCATCCAGTACCATGTTGTCAAACACTGGAACATCCACAGCACCTGAACAGGGACCTGAACCCTGGACCCTCAGATTAAAAGTCTGATGCTCTACCGTCTGAGCTACTCAGGCTCTTCCTACAGCATTTAGACAGGAAAAGAAACACCTGTGAAGGTCAAACTGCTGCTTTCTTGACTTGTTAAATCCTCCATGTTAAAGTCCACCATGCTTTTGATTGGCTCTGATTCTCTGTGGCAAAATCCAACAAGAGGCTCCAAAAATGTCTTCAATGTCATAAGAATGCACAGGACAAGATGGTAGTTTCCTTCATGTCTGCAGTTCCTCCACTGGAAAGTAAAGTCAATGCTGTTCCTCTGCTGAAACCTGGGATGGGACCAGGGACCTTTAGATCTTCAGTCTAACGCTCTCCCAACTGAGCTGTTTCAGCTCTGAGTGAGGGCCCTGCTTCTCTCATTTTATAATCTCTTCCACTCTCACTAGAACTTAGAGAGGATTTGAGCTTCTGAAGTCATGACACATTGAACAGTTCTACAGGACCATTTTTGATGAATGTCTGAATCACACAAGCCTTTTTTGTTTGTCTTCTTCCCAGTTGCCTCAACATTGTGAGAGCCAATAATTCCACATCTGTACCAGACACACCTCTGGTTGGTGGGTTTTCTGGATCTTTCTGTTCTAACAGTGTCTTTTGTCTTAATTATGCCACTTTCACATGAAAGAAACACAAAATGAAAAGTAGAACAAGCCAGAACCCCAAATATTGATTTGCAAGGTCAAACAAACAACAACCAGTCAAGCAAATCAAACCAACAGAAACCAACTACTGGTTCCAAAACCAGTAAAAAACAAAAACAGAGGAAAAGTCTTTGTGTGCAAGAACATGCATGTGTATGGATGTGTGTTTCGATGCGTGTGTCAAAAACTGACACTTTTTTTTTTTGACAACTTGAGCCAACAGTGGTGGTGTCTGTCAAAGAGGTGGAGCTCTGTCCTTCACCTGCAAGATTTCAGCAGGCAGCTCAGGTCTAGTTTTCTTCACTGTGCCACCATGATAAGTTTCCTCCTGAGAAGTTCTTGTCCAAGGTCATAGCTGGTAAAAGAATTGTCACAGTGATACTGGGACCCTGCAGTCCAGTCGTCATATCCAGGACCACACTGGACATGGCCGTCTTTGTTTGTTTTGTTGTTGTGCAATGTGAGAGAATGTGACAGACCATTTTATACCAAAGACAGGCTGTGTGTGTGTGTGTGTGTGTGTGTGTGTGTGTGTGTGTGTGTGTGTGTAACCATGTTAAATTCTTTTCAATAAATATATTTCAACCTGCTATTATTTGTATGCTTATTTGTATGATTTCTGAAACCCAAGGCTAACTAAGGTGTACATACTGCAACCTAAAGTTTGGTAATGAGGAGAATGATGAAAAATCCACAAGGTGATCAGAAAATAATAAATGTATTCAGGAAAAAAAATCATCTCTGAACATGTGTGACTGAAATATGTCAGTGGGACTGGCAGAATCTGGCTTTACCACAAAGTGTCTCATCAAGAGGTCTGTCAAATGCGTCTGCTGTGGAGGGTCAATCTGTCCGTCCACATTCAGATCAATGATACAACATCTCTGCTATGATCAAACTACTCAGGATGAAACAGACCAATGTTGACATCAAGTAGCAACTCAGCAGCTGATCAACAGAGTCCTAAGAACCAGTAGAGCCTGTTCATCGTCCCTGGGTGGGCTCGAACCACCAGCCTCTGTTCACAGCCAAGCGCGCTGACCGATTGAGCCACAGAGACTCTGAGTCTCCTGCTTTTCATGAAGAGTTTTCAGGCTAAATTTCAGAGTGTGAGGTCCACACGGCACATTTGAGGGAACATGAAGGACAGATGAGAGTCTGACTGTCATGGTGAAAGCCTTCAGCACTAGAACTGAAACAGCCCCCACCATCTTAACCCCCCCAGACCAAACATCATCGTCCAGCCTCCAACCAGAGGTCCATCAGTTATCATGGGAGCCACGTGTGGAGTCTGGATTCTTTTCTAGAATGTGACGGCAATGACAGTCCTGCCAAGTGACATCACTGACATGAATGGATGACTTCAGTCATGTGACTCGATGACTTCAGTGCATCAAATTACCAAGTGCACTGCAGCAGTCCTTGTTGCTGTCTGCTGTTGTGTCACAGCAAAGTAAGGAAACAGCCTGACGGTCCTCAAGAGGAAATTCAACAACCTCCAAAGATGGAGGTGAATCTAGACCTGCTCATGTTTGCTGTCCTTGATGAACTTGGGCGGTACTCTGGTGCTGGGATGAGGTCATGGAGACGATCCAGGAGCAGTCCTGATGTTAAATGGACAAAATGTGTCAACATGAAATAAAATTGAAAACCTATTTGAAGCCTTATTTTGTGTTTGATGGACATTTTTTAAATCTCTAATGACTTGTTTTAACTGAACCTACTGGATCCTGTGGTGCCTGATGAGGAGACAACTTGGGTACAAAGTTGAAGAGGAGGGTTTTTGGAAGGGAGGTGATTTTTTTTTCCAGTGTTGTAAATCAAAATAACTACAACGACATGATAGAATTTTCTCAAAATGTCCTGACTAAGATGGATTCCAAACCAAATCAGCTGTCACAAGGGAAAGTCTGCATGTAAACACACACACACACACACACACACACACACACACACCAACTTACATTCCCAGGGACTAAACCAAACCAATTCCTACTTAACCCTAAGCTCCACCTCAGTTCCAGATGAAACTGGTTGAACATGGAACCGTCCCACTTGGAACATTTCCATCACCTTCACCACCACTGGAGTATCAACAAAGATTTTGGTCAACACCAGAATGGTTGAGACAAGACAACATGCGACCAATCCTCTCTCTCTCCCTCATCATCAGCTGCTACAGCCCTTGAAAGAAAACCTTTGACACATGGACCTACAGTAGGAGCAGATGTTGTCTCCTCTGGAACAGCAGTTTAACATTGTTGGCAGGACTCGAACCTGCGCGGGGAGACCCCAATGGATTTCTAGTCCATCGCCTTAACCACTCGGCCACAACAACTACACTCCCATGAGCATGAGTAGAGGATTGATATTCAACAATTAATCTTCATTGAAGCACAGTAGATTTTTTTTATATTCTCACACACACAAACTATTTGTGTGTGTGTGTGTTGTTTACCAGCAAGATGAAAACTGTTGTGGTATTTGACAATTCTATTGTTTCTGAATGAAAATCATGTGAAGGAGAATCATGGAGACATCCTAAAAATGGCTGAGGTCTGCTGAGCTGCAGCAGGTCTGAGCTGCTTTTGATGCCCAGATGATGAGGAGGCAGTGAATGTTGGGTTTGGTGGAGCTGAAAAAATGCTGCAGGTGTTGAGAGGTCTGCTGGTGTCCAGGACTTCCTCTCCAGGTCTCAGCTTCTCCCTGCAGTTCCCACAAACACCACAACAGTCCTGGAACCCCTGTAGATGGTGGAGGACCATGTTGACCCCGATGCACCATCAGGGCATCAAATACCAGTCCTGATGATCAAAAAGGTCCCTCCACTCATCCAGGGTCAACTCTAGAGGAAGCTTTTGTAACAGATGAGCAAACACACTCAACTAGAAATCATGATTTAAACACAATGTTGATTTTTTACAAATTCCTTCAATGTTTTAAAAACCATCAAAGTGGACAGAAGCCCAGATGGTCCAAACCTGTTTCCTGTCTCCTGCCATTGTGGAGAGCCTTTGTTCTGTCCTGCTGCTGTCCAGTTGTCTCTACTGAGCTCCTCTGCTGGTTCCACCTTGAAGAGGGTCTGAGCTAAAATTGAACCCTGAGGAACTTCAACCTTTGATCTCAGAGTTTTGTGTTTGATCTTAGAATTCTTTCTTTGATCTCACCTGAGACAAAGAAATGGAAGCTCAATCTGCTGTTGAGGAGGCCGTGATCGTATAGTTTTTAGTACTCTGTGTTGTGGCCGCAGCAACCCCGGTTCGAATCCGGGTCACGGCAGCATGAGACAAATTTCTTGTGTGTACTGATGGACACAAACCAAGCTGAAATTTCCCACAATGCAACAGGGCGGTGTTTGGTCATTGTTGAGCAGGCGTCAGTCTGACAATGATGTGATATTGTTTTGTTATCACTTGACCAGACCCAAAAGTAGGCTCCAGGTATCAGTTTTTTCTCAATGCTAATGTCTGCTAGCTTAGTCTGCTACTTTGATGGCTCTGACTACAAAAAGGTCCAGACCCCTGGATATGGTGGTTCCTACCTAAACGTAGATTCTGTCAGCTCATGTTTTGAAATCAACTCACCATGAACACAAGTAGATTTCAATGGACTGCAAATGTGTCTCATTTAATGGTAAACATGTCAAATATAAATTCCATCACCTGAGGAGGTCTGCTGCTGGAATTAAGCTCCAGATATTCACAAGATATTTTATATCTTAAGATAAAGCATTTTTATATTTGATTTATTATTCATTAGCCTGCTTCATGTGGTGTGATTTTATGTGTCCTATATTGAATAGAACTTTGTAAACGATCGTCCCTGAGGATGTTGAATGATGTCAAAAAAGGGTTCTCTCAGCTCTCCTTTCCTCTAAATAGAGGAGTCTCTGCTGAGGTCGTTCCCTGTCAGAGTCCTGACGTCTATTCAGATGCACCGAGAGACTCAGGCAAACAGAAGACAAGGGCAAGTGAAGTAACCTGAAAATGAGAGGGGAGGTTCGACATCAAACTAAAACAGGAAGAACAGGACACAAATGAGATATCAAAATAAGAGAGACCATGAGACATGACCCCGTCTCCCTGCTTGCCAACCATGTGTCAAGTGTTTTCTAGCTCAGTGACATTTCTGTAACTCATGGAGCAGCCTAGTGTCCTGTGAGCCATTTGTGAAACCTCTGGAGAAGTCAATCATTTGTAAATAATTGTTGATCGTACTTTTGGTTTTCAGTGGCAGCAGTAGGAGGGAGAAGCTTTGTTATTTTCCTGTCCTTTTTCTCCTGTTTTTGGATGAGGAGTTCGGTTTTTCTTGCAGGACAGGTAGGGATCTTGGTTAGTTTGGTTTGTTGTGTTGGCACTGCTCACCTCTGAAGCTAAATAAACTGCTACTTTGTCTTTAGACCGTGAAGTTGGCTGGTTTTCTTGAGAGTGGAAGGCGAGGGAGCTCTCTCTCTATCTTGTGTGGCCCTGGTCCCCCCAGACCAGGACCAGGACAAAAAATAAAAGACAGACTCTGAGACATGACCCCCCAGTTCCTGCTGCTTCCAGCTCTTTATATCGAGCCCCTCGTACAGTGGTTGATAGAGACCACAAATATTAAGGGTGTCCACATAAATGGAGAAGAACACAAGGTGGCGCTGGACACTGATGATGTTTTAACATATTGAAGTGAGCCCCCTAACACAGGACCTGCATTAATAAAACTCTTTGAAACACTGGGAAGCTCTGCTGGATATTAATTCTCCATTCTAAAACACAGGTTCTGACCTTTAATCACTCACCTCCAGAACACATGGAGGAAAACCTCCACCTGGATTGGGGCCAGAACTCCTTGAAGATGATAGAAGAAGATGGAACTCCATTTCCTTTCTGAGTCTGAGTCACAGGATTGATAGAGTAAAAATAAATGTCCTACCACAAAATCTCTTTCTAGTTCCAGGACCAACTGGTGAAATTGCCTTCAAAACCGTTTCTGAATTGAACAAAATGCTTTCCAGATTTATCTTATCTTATATTATATACACAAATATTCACATGGACAACAATAATCTTACACTCACCAAAGATTTCACCTCCTGTCTGGATAGTTTTGGTTTACAACAACACATCAATTTCCCTACTCATTCTAAAGTTCATATTTTGGACTTGGTCTGTCTGGTGTCACTCCTCTCAACTGTTCTGCTGTCGATCTCCCCATCTCTGACCACATGCTTGTTTCATTCAACCTCCAACTGACATTATCCAAAACCAAACAGTCACGTGTGATGTCCTTCCGTAACATCAAAAACATCAATCCAGCCGATCTCACAACAGCCATCGACAGCCTCCACCCCATTACCTCCCCATACACCACTGACCAACTGGTCAATTTCTACAATGACAGTCTCCACACCCTCCTGAACTCACTTGCCCCCCTCAAAACCCGGACTGTCTCATTTCTCCACTCTGCCCCCTGGTTCTCCCCCCACCTCCGCCAGCTGAAGGCCATAACTCGCCAACTGGAGCGGCTCTCCTAGAAAACCGGACTCACCATTCACAAACAAATGCACCATGCCCATATTCTCCACTATAAAGATGCCCTCTCCTCAGCCAAATCACAATATTTTTCAGCCAAAATCACTGCTGGCGCTGGGAACACCAGGGCCCTGTTCTCAATTGTCAACAATTCACTCCGTCCCCCTGACTCCCTCCCCCCTCACTTCTACTCCACTGACCACTGCAACTCCCTGATGTCATTCTTCAACAACAAAATCACCGACATCCACCAGCAACTTGCCCCTCTCTCATCCGGTTCAACACTATTTGCTCCCCGCCTTTCAGTGCCCCTGTCCTGCTTCCAACTCCCCTCTGCCACTGTTCTATCAAAAATCATCCGGACATCCAAGCCATCTACCTGCCAACTTGACCCCCTGCCTTCCTCCCTGGTCATAGCTTCCCTCCCCTCCCTGTTACCCCTGATAACAACCATTGTTCATTCCTCCCTCACCTCCGGTCATGTTCCTTCATCTCTCAAATCTGCCGCTGTCACCCCTTTACTGAAAAAACCTGGTCTAGACCCCAACATTTTCAATAACCTCCGTCCCATTTCAAACTTGCCATTTCTCTCCAAAATCCTGGAAAAAGCAGTGACATCCCAGCTTCAGGCACACCTCTCCAACAATAACCTATATGAACAGTTTCAATCCGGATTCCGCCCCCACCATAGCACAGAAACTGCACTCATCAAAATCACTAATGACCTTCTAATGGCAGCTGACACCGGACTATTATCCATCCTCATCCTCCTCGATCTGAGCGCGGCTTTCGACACCATCTCCCACTCCATCCTCCTTGACCGACTCATCTCCATTGGACTTTCAGACACACCCCTAAAATGGTTTCAATCCTATCTCTCTGGCCGCACGCAGTTTATCCAGCTGAAGAACTTCACGTCCCATCACTCCCCCCTCTCCTCTGGTGTTCCCCAGGGCTCCGTCCTTGGCCCCATTCTATTCATCATCTACCTCCTCCCTCTTGGACAGATTTTCCGTAAACATAATATCCATTTCCATTGCCTCATGAAATGAACCCTAGATTTAAATCCTGGATTCAAAGCGAGTAACAACTTTCTATTCACTTGTGGAAAATGGAAATTTAAAAGATTTGAAAGCCTGAGAAGAGAATATCACTGAGAAAGTCTGACTTTTTAGAATCCTCTTAGGTGAGCAATCATTTTTGAACACGACATCAGAAATGAAACAGACTTTAATGATCCAATGCTGAAAATATTTTTGGCTGCCCATCAAGAAACAAGAAAAACCTCATATCGTATGTTGTTTTCCGTTTGACCTGATTCTTGGTTGACAACTAACTGGCTCATTGGCTTTCTTGATGGAATAACAAAAGCAAAAGTTGAAGACTTTGAATATCCAGGCCTCTGGCCTGATTCTCAGCTGTCATTTAAATTTCACATGAACTCAGTGTCCAAGCAAATATCTGGTGGGCTAAAATGACTTTTGTCCTTCTGTTGACTTTTTCCACAAGAAGTCTGGAAAAGTATGATAACACAGTTCATGTTCCCAATACTGGACTACGCTGGTGGTTTCTATGGGAACACTGGTGACGGCCCCAGGCCTGGGTCCTATGCAGCGTTGTGTGTGCAGGGTCCTGTTGGTGGGTGTGTTTGTGTCTTTGCAGGTCTGGAGCAGCCTGGTCATTAGGGTGACTGGTAGCACCAGGCCAGTGTTCCCAATAAGGCCTGTTTAACCCCGCCTTCCCAGACATTTGTCTCCCTTCTGTGCTCAGCCGGCGTGCTGTTGTTGTCCTTTTGTTTTTCCTTGTTTTCCACCAACAACATGCAGCACACATTGACATCACATCCACACACTCACCTCCACTGCTGACACTGACTTCCACACCTCACATGGTTGATTATTTACTTGAATAAATGCTGGTTTGCTGCTACCATGTTTTGCTGCACCTCTGAGCCGGTCCTAACACATTCAGACATCAATCTTTGTCCTCTCAATGTCTGATATAATAGTCTTTGTAGATTTGTGCTCAGGTGTTTGGATTGAACCCATCATTATTTAATGTAGGAGTCCCAAAGACAACTCCACTGGTCAGTATTTATTTTCAAATGTGTCTGCTTGATTTTCCCTTCATACTTGAAACAACTTTCAATTCCTTTCAGCTCACAATGCAACCTAGAGTGTAGAGATCATTTGTTTCTATATCTTCCTAGAATCAGCAAAGAAACTGGTCATCGCACATTCATATTTTCCTCAAGTCAATTTTATCATTTGGAAACCATCTTGAGGACATTTGGAGAAAGTTCAATCATTCAGCTGCAGTTACAGTGACTTACAACACTGCAAAAAGAAAAAATCACCCCTCCACAAACACTCTTGTCCAACTTTTGTGCCCAAATTTTCTCCTCATGAGGCACCAAATCAAGTCGTCATTTTTATTTGTATGGAACCAAATCACAATAAAAGTTCTCTCATGACTCTTTACTAGTAGAGCAGGTCCAGCGCCAAACTCCTTCAATGAATCTACACCCAACAATTCTCCATCAGCAGCACATCCTGCAACAGCGGTGATGGAAACCTTCCTTTTTAACAAACAGGAATGTCGAGCAGATCCAGGATCAGTGGGGACGGCCTTCTGCTTTGACCAGTTGTATTTAAAGCCCCATCAGATTGGAACAACCTTTCCTCCTCACTTCGGTCTCTCACTTCCTTTCTCATCTTCAAATCATCAAGCATTTTCAAACATCTGCTCTTGTTTCTGATGCACCTCACCTTTTCTCTCCAGGATTCACTCTGTACTTGTTCTTGTTTGTTCTCTGTACTGTAAATATGTGGATATTTGTGTATGAATATGCATTGTGTACTTGGTGCATGTAAGCAGTATTTATTTAGATGGGTGTTTAAATGTTTGAGTATGGGTACACAGGCCCACTCCTATTTTGCAATGGGATCTCTGATCATACTTTGTATAATGCTGGATGGTGGCCCTGGGGAACATTGTTGACAGCATTCACCACTGGAGCCTACTTTAATTGCCAGTCAGGACAGGTGTTGTTCAGAATGGAAGAGATGACAGCTTTGGCAGGACAAGTTGCTCCACATTCACTTTCAGCCAAGCCAGGAGTTGAACCTAGAATCTTCTGAGCTGAAGTCAGATGCGTTGTCCATTGCACCACCAGCCCTACAGAGTGGAGGGGTCTTATACAAAAAGAGTCTACACATTCAGATGTATGACAGAAAATTTAAATGATATGGCGGCATTTTCTGTTTTGGTGCTGTCTGATTTTCTAAATATAACATTTATTATATATTTATTTATTTATAAATATTTGTAGGACGAAAATAAGAAAGGCAACCTGCATCATCACAGCCATGAAGACCTCAACACGGTTGAAGAGAAAGTCTTGGGGTGGATTCTTGTGTTTTGCAGCATCCTTGATGTGTCTGCATAGAAACATTGGTGTTGTGGACCCACATCCACAGAGAGAGGAACTCAACCAAAAATGCAAGTGGAGAATGTTTCTGGAGGAGCTGGAAATTCCCTGGTCAAGCCACACATTGAGGGAAGGGAACGGATGCCCCGAGACCCAGACGCTTCAGCCTTGCTCAGACGGCTGCAGAGCTCACCCAGCACTCCATCCATGCCATCAGCAACACAGAGAGCATCCACACCAGCATCCTCCTCAGCAGCCCTGCCTCAACACCAACCAGAACAGCCACAGCCACAACCCACTCAGGCCACCAGATTCCAGAAGAAAGAGGAGTCAGGTCTGCCCAAGCAGTCAGGACAGCAGGACAAACGGATTGTGGTTCAACTGCAAACGCACACACACGTTTTTGCACCAAGAGACTTTTCCTCAGTTTTTGTTTTTTACTGGTTTTGAACCAGTAGTTGGTTTCTGTTGGTTTGATTTGCTTGACAGGTTGTTTGTTTGACCTTGCAAATCCATATTTTGGGTTCTGGCTTGTTCTGCTTTTCATGTTGTGTTTGTATTAAAGTTCTGTTGCTGAGAAAAAAGATTTGTCTTTTTCTTGAAGTAAATATATGAGGGTGGAAACTGACTGTCACACCCCGGACACGGGTATGGGTAGTGTGAGACCCAGACATTAAACCACTGATGGCAAAACACGACAGAGTTGCATAAGTTGTAACAATATTTATTTCCCCAGTTGTGATACACAAATATAATAAAGCAGCTATATACAGAAGGGACCAGAGGTCTGTAATAAAAATAATCAAAACTAAATAACGAGCTCAAAACAAAAGCATAATAACTCACGATACAAAGTAATTTAGCAAAATGCAAATCAAAATATTTAACGTCGATCAAACGCGTACATTCTATGTTTTAGCAGTATACTTTCAACAAGAATAAATCAAATATGCATATTCTATGTTTTAGCAGTATACTTTCAACAAGAATAAATCAATGCACATATCAACCATGGTTTACTCTTAACTTAATCAATAGAAAGAACATCATAACTTGGAAACAACAGAACTTTTGAGAAACAATATTCACCTCTGGACCTCAGCAATGAGGTCCCTAACCTAGCAGAGTTAACAGCAGACTGCCTTGTAAGCCCACTCTCATCCCTTATATACTCTCATGGCCCCTCCCACCAGACAGACCAAAGACCAGTTAAGGGGAGTTGTATTGTTTTCCCAAATTGTTCTGTGTACCTTAACATACAGCAAAGAAACACCATGTCCTTCAATGACCATATATATCTGCTACTTTGCAATAAACAAATGTCCAGTGTCCTTCATTGACCAAACCCATTCACATATCCATGTACTGTTCGAGTTCCCCTGTCTCCGGACAGGGAATGGTTCGCCCCAATGTGGGCGTAGCCTTCGACGCCTACTTAATGGCTCCAGCCCCACCCTGACTCTTTTAGGATCCAGTTCAGAGCCCTGGTGAGGGAGAAGGCCGTAACCTGTTTGATGCATGGCCTTGCCGAACAAATGTCCTTCAACGTTGCTGGCTGTCTCCGGGTTTGTCCATGCCATCCCACCAAACAACTGTGCACTCATTGAGGTGGGCCAGGGACAAACAGTGACAGTGGGGTCTAGGCTGTCACACTGACCCATAACACCATGGATGTTACAATAGTTAATAATATTAAAATGAAACAATAAATAAAACCAATCCATGTCAGAGATGTGTTCTAACACCCCTCAGTAATGGTCAGGAAACACAACAACCTTTTGTTTATTTCTATTATTTTCTTGAGGTTCATTTGATAATTTTTTAAACTGAAATCGAGGGTTTACTGACTAAAAAAGGTCCAGAGGCCCACAACAAAATATTCAAATCAATATTTCCATGGATAAGGAAGCCTAACAAGGAAACCAAGAGATGGGAAACAACTTGGATGATAGAAAATAGTTTTTAGTTTATTTTAAAGCTGATTGAAGACGTGGGTCAAAACCGACCTGTTAACATCAGAGATGGGAACAGAAAGCAAACACAAGAGGAAGGTTGAAGCTATGAAAAAGGAGTTTGATAAAAATCTTGAACTGACAGTCGAAATATCCTTTTGTATGTTTACCTTTGTTGACAGAAGTCACTTTAGCTTGGCAGTGAAAAGAATCTCTGCTAGCTTGACAAATAAGTGGCACAAACTGGGTTCAAGCTGGACTTTGGACACTGGTATCTGCAACAACTCCCATCAACTCCTAATTTGTGTGTACAAAAAAATCATTGAGAAATCAAGGTGAGATCAAAGAAAGAATTCTAAGATCCCCCAGGGACGATGAACAGGCTCTACTGGTGCTTAGGACTCTGTTGATCAGCTGCTGAGTTGCTACTTGATGTCAACATTGGTCTGTTTCATCCTGAGTAGTTTGATCATAGCAGAGTCGTTGCATCAATGATCTGAATGTGGACGGACAGATTGACCCTCCACAGCAGACGCATGTGACAGATCTCTTGATGAGACTCCTCAGTCTTCAATTTAGTCGTCGTGTGTCATGCAGTGTTGAGGAGGCCGGCTGGCTGTGGGTAAAGTGGGGCTCAGATTTTGTGGAGTCGGCTCTGGACTGAAGGGGGTCACTGATTTGTTCTCAGATGCTACAGCTCAGGTTAGCGAGGTGGTGGAGAAATGAGTGAGACCTCTGCCAGCTGGAGCCTCTTGGGTCCCGGGAGGCTTCACTCCTGGAGGTGGAAATGATGAGGAGTTTTAAAATCTGCTCCTCCCTCACGCTGACTTGTTTTCTTGGGTTCCCTCTTTTATTCATGTGTGATTTTAATCTCAGCTCTCTAAACCTGAATGGAGCCAGAACCCATTTTAAAAGAGCTGCTCTTTTTAAACTCCTGGAGATCTAGAGGATCCCTGCCATGTTTGTCCAGGAGACCCACAGCACAACAGTCAGTGAATGGGGATGCAGGCAGGCTTTTAATGGAGGTCATTTGAAGTCCCAAGTCCAGTTGGAGCAGAGGGTGGAGTTTGATTCTCCAGGAGTTTTTTGTTGTTGTTTTTTCACCAGTTTCAATTGATTTGGAGGAAATCGTTCCAGGTGTTTGAAAGAAGGTGAGAGCAACTTTGGAAAATTGAAGCGAAGTAAAATCTGGTCAACTGGACGTAAGTTTTAAACTACGGTACGTAAACTTACGTCCAGTTGACCAGATTTTACTTCGCTTCGATCTACGATGATCTGGATGAATGAGAACCTACACAGAAAACTTTGGAAAATGTTCAACTGGTGTTTTTAAATGTCTTTGCACCAACAAATGGTGGACAGGACAGTTTTTGAAACATTTTAATGCCACTGTTCAACACTGAATCTGCTGGTTTCCTGTTTTTAGGAGCTGATGGGAGCTGCACAGAGAAGCTCTTTTAGACAGGAACCATTCAGAGCTCCATCCTGCTTCTTCCAGCAGGATCCACAGATCCACCAACACACCAGCTGTTTGATGTGTGGAGGCTTTTTACCAGGATTCCTAGACAGCACAGCTGGACTCACTCAACAGCTAACTTGTTACCACAGACAAGACAGGAGCGCTTCTATGGTTTTACTCAGTGGTTCAATATTTTTAAAAGATGTCCCATTCAGCCTGTGGGTTTTAGTGATCACTGTTTTATTAAAATATTCATTTAAAAGCTCCTGAGAGAGAGAGGGAGAGAGAGGGAGAGAGAGGGAGAGACAGAGAGAGGATCAAACTGATCTCAAACTTGACTTCAAAATTCTCTGATTATAATAATTTGTTCTCCTTGATAGATTCATCACTACAGGGTCATAGAGGGTCCATTACTATTGCAGTATATTAAAGAATATAAGAACGAGGTTTCCATCCATGGAAATATAATATTTCATGTATTGCAGTATATTTTCAAAGATATAACACTTTAATGTGAGACTTTAATGTCTGTCTTTGGTTTCTAAACTCTGACTCTCCTGTTATTGGTGCTGACTGAATTCTACCACCTGACAGACTGGGAAGGTTCATATTTGTGATGGATCCATCAATACATGAAGGTCTTGTTTCAATGTTATAACATTAAAGCTCATCTTAGTAAAACAATGAAGTTACCTGAACTAAATTCTTGAAAAAAATGACTGTCACTGACTTAAATAAATCAAATCTACTTCAAAGTTCCTTCTGTTGTCATAAGTCATCCATTTTAAGTGTACTTGTAGTTCCAGAGCATTCCAAGTGGAGATGATATGAATCCATTTTGTTCGATGAACTCAGTTCCTCTGCTTTGATGTTGGTGGACTGAGTGGAGTTTGCCTGAACCTGCTTGAACCTGTTTGCTCCTGCTCAGTCCCTCACTCAAGCCTCACTCAGCCTCAGCAGCACCGCTCCACTGAGGACTGATTCAAGTTCCTAGCAACCAAATACAGAGGAGAGCTGAACCTTCTTGCTGTGAGGCCACAGTGCTGACCACTGCACCATTGTGTCCCCTGAAAATGCTACCACGTTGTTGGGATTTTCTGTAAAAGCAAGCACACATGAACATAGCAGCTTCTTCACAGGGCTGGTGGCGCAATGGATAACGCGTCTGACTACGGATCAGAAGATTCTAGGTTCAAGTCCTGGCCAGCTTGCTTTAAACTTTATACTGAGAAGATGAAGTGAGAACCACTGCTAAAAGTCACTGAAATCCTCCAAGGTTTCCTCCTTGTCTGCTGTAAACATGAACACATGCATGGATCCTGCTACCTCTCACATGTTAAGCTGGCACTTGACAGTGACAGCAGGAGAACAAGAAATCCCAGAGTGTCATCAACATTTCCTGGAAACTAAATGACAGAAGCTGTTGAATTTCTGTGTCAGAACAAGGAGAAAGGAGCCCCAATGAAAGAGTGGTGTGTGTGTGAATGAGAGGACATTGTTCAGTCCACAGACCTGAGCATCGCTGCTCTGACTACCACGTTACCTCCTGGTTATCAGTGTGAAGTCAATGGTGAGGTAGTCAGTTGTTCCTTGAGTTTTATGCCAGAGGCCTGGTAGTTAAACGCTGAATTCAATAATTTTAATTCTTTACTTGAATTTTCATGCTGTTTTGCTGGAAATGTTTGACAACTTCTTGCATGTTGGTGCCCCATCACACAAAAAAGGTGCAGTTGTACTCTTTTCACCTCTGACCCACAAACATTCCACCAGTGAACGTCCAGAAATTGAAGCATAAACAGTTCAGCAACAACGAATTCTTCAAATCATCCTCTGAACCGAGAGCCACAGGCTCCTCCCAACATATGCAACACTGCCATTGAACTCTGCTTCAGTGTAACGGTGGTCGAAGGGTCAACATTGAACCTGTTGTATGACTTAAAAATTGTATTAGAGATCTGTGAGCAGGGCTAAATATATGAAAGTGTTGTCATTAACAGGTTGTGCATTTCTGTAGGTCCAAACATATCCTGGAGTCCACCAATGCCAGTTGTGACCTTGTGGGCTCCGGCTCCAGCGCTGTCAGTGAAAAATGACTGACAATCCATTGTCTCCTGGTGAGTCCTGCTGTGTTGGTAGGATGCATCAAATCACTGTGGGAACAAGAGACACAGTGACTGAACTGTAGCCCATCCATCCATCCATCCATCCATCCATCCATTCATTCATTCATCCATCCATTTTCTTCCACTTATCCTGTTAAGGGTTGTGGGGTGGGGGGACCTGTCTCCCCAGCTTTCAGCGTGAAGTGGGTTCACCCTGGAGGGGTCCCCAGTCCATTGCAGGGCCAACACATAAAGACAGACAACCATTCACACTCACAGTCACACCTAGAGTCAGTTTAGAGTATCAATCAGCCTCGTCCTCATTCTCATGTCTTTCCCACTGAAAAACTTTCACACCTGAAGTGTGAAGCATCGATAAAAGTTAATTTGACAGCACAACAGAAAATCCGAGTATATCACTGACATATTCTGTAAAAGAAATGATAGAAGCTGTTGAATTTTTAGAATGAGAAAAAATGTCCCCCAATGAAAGAGTGATGATTCTTTATTTTGATTTTGTTCTTCACTCCTACACAAGAGAGGGAAAGTGCCGGCTGGCTAGGAGCAACTGCCTGCTTCAGAATGGGAGGAGCCACAGGACTTTCCAGTGAGAGCTGCAAACTTCCACCAGCGCCCACTGCCAGCACGTCTTCATGATGGAGCTGAGAAGAACACAACACAACAACACAAGAGCACTGGAGAGGAGCACAACACTTCTTTGCTTCTTTGTCACTCTCATATCTGTCTGTACCATCTGGAGCTGGGGGGAGGAGCTTCACATGTTTTTTTTCTTGTTTTTTTTTCCAAAAGGGAATGACATGACTTCCTCTGTATATTAGTATATGAACTACTGAGAATGTTCATCCCCAGTTTTAAGTTAGAATTAAATGTTAAGTAGAAAAATCTTCCCTCTTCAATCCTGTCACTCAGTGTTGTAAACTGTTTAAAACAAATTCTACTGTTCAACAGTTCAAGTGTTTCTAATGAAGCTGAATGTGCTCTCTTATACTTTCCTCAATTGTGTTTCTTTCATGTCTTGAGATCAAAGACAGAATTCTAGTTAATGTCAAAGCCCTGATGACATCATCAGGAATTCTCACTTTGATCTGGAGAATCATGCTTTAATCTGAATTTGATCTGACTGAAGTTTTAGTTTAGGCCACCTCATTTCTCCTGATGGACTGGTGACCTGTCCAGGGTGAACCCTGCCTCTTGCCCATTGTCACCTGGGATCGCGCCCCCCCCCCCCCCCCCGTGACCTTGAAAGGATAAGAATAGAAAGAGGATGGAGGGATGGACTTAACACTGAAATCAGCTGATCTGATCCACATTCTAATTCTTCCTTTCCCTCTTTAGGAGTCAATGAGAATAGTAGTGTATATAATAATGTGTATACAACCTTGTAGTATCTTTCCAAAGCTTTTAGTATTTCATCTTGTTTCTACTTGTAGTTTTAGTGTCTGGATCTTTTCTTTTTGTATCCTGCTGTCTGCTCTTTGCTTTTGGAGCTTCCTTCAACAACTACCAAGCCTCCTGGGTACTGTAGGAAACATGGTCAGGTTCTTCTTACTTTTGCAGTCACGTCCTGCTCACATTGGTCTGTCTTCATTTTGACTCCTCCCACTGCCACAATGACCAGCCTTTATACACTTGGTGACTGGGGCCCTGGTTGCTGCAGGCCTCAACACCAGCCTGTGGTTGTGAGCAGGGCAGAACAGAACTGACAGTATCTCACATGCAGGACCTGGGTCAGTGCCTGGTGCCAGCTGGGGCACCGCTTTAACCTCGACGCCCTGGAAGATCTTCTCCAGGAAGTCGCCTTTTTGGTTCCATCAAGGCCTGTGAGGATGGTGAAGAGTGATCCACCACCAGGCAGCACAGTCAGCAGCAGCCATTTTGTTCCACTAGAATCAAGTATGATAGTGAAAGACTGGTGAGTACTTGCTAACTAACACTTCCTGTTTTTATTGCTATTCTTCCATGAATGTGCTCATGTTGGCTTGTCCCCAACCACAGTTTCAAAGCCATGATGACACCTTTCATTAACAATCAGACTTATTTTTTCTCTACTTGGACAAATAAGGTTTCAACTGACACGGCTGGCCAACGTCCTGGAGTTAATTCAGCCTGTAGAACCAGGTGCTGGTTCCTTCTTTTACTAGGCAGGAACAGGCAGCAGATCCAAGATCAGTAGGCGAAGATGTCTGCTTTGACTGGTAGGAGGAAAGAGAGCAGGAGAGCTGGTCAGAGACAAAGACAGATAATGAAGAAGGAGTGCTGTATTCTGCTAGCACATGCTAGTCACAGTCAGAGATAATGAGTCTCAGCAGGTAAAGATTCATCACTGATTTCAGAAGATAATTGGACGTTCACTGGAAGATTATGAATGTTTGTGGGTCAGAGGTGAAAAGAGTACAAGTGCACCTGTTGTGTGTGATGGGGCACCAACATGCAAGAAGTTTTATACATTTTGAGCGAAAAAGCGTGAATCTTCAAGTAAAGAATTAAAATTATTTCAGTAACAATGAGGTCTCTGTAATAAAACAAAAGGGACAATGACTACCTCACCATTTCCACCCCTCTTTAACAGATTCACATTTCAAAACAACCAAGTTTATTTATTCCCTTCTTTTAGTAGAGGATGGTTTTGATCCATCAACCTCTGGGTTCTGGGCCCAGCACGCTTCCTCTGTAAATCCATATTTTGGATTCTGGCCTTTTCTGCTTTTCATTTTGTGTTTGTATTAAAGTTCTATTGCTGAAAAAAGTTTTTTTTGCCTTTTTAAACACACACACACACTTCCAGTGACTAATCCATATTTTCATCACTTAAACCACCACTGGAGTATTGAAAGAGATTCCACATGATGGTCAACCAGAGAAGCTTCACCTGGTGACGCTCATCCAACCATGCATGAAGGTCAAGCTGCATTATCGGCTGTGCTCATTAGCAGGGGAATTAGCTGAAATGGTCAGTAACAGTAACAGGGTGACACTTTATCACAGCAGTGGACAAACATCAGCATTCATCACACAGCAGCTCCTCTGATCAACAGAACAAGCTGAAGTATTCTGGAGAATGAGGGCATGGATCCCTCTACCTCTCACATAAGCTAGCACTCTACCATTGGAGCTAATTCCCCTGCTAATGAGCACTGCAAATAATGCAGCTTGACCTTCAGATTTGAGGGAAGAAAACCTTGAAACATTCATTCATCTTCTTCCACTTATTCCTGTTCAGGGTCTCGGGGGGCTGGAGCCTATCCCAGTGTCTACGGGCAAAAGGCAGCGTTCACCCTGGACCAGTCACCAGTCCATCACAGGGACAACATACAGGGACAAACAACCATTCACACTCACATTCATACCTACAGTCAATTTAGAGAATCCAATCAGCCTTTTCCCCAAATTGCACGTCTTTAGACTGTGGGAGGAAGCCGGAGTACCAGAGAGAACCCACACAGGCACGGGGAGAACTTGCAGACTCTACACAAGAAGATACTGCGCCCGAGCCGGTACTCGAACCCAGAACTTTCTTGCTGTGAGGCCACAGTGCTAACCACTGCACCACCCTGCAGCCCCCTTGAAACATGATGATGTTATTATTTATGTCTTTAATGCACCCAAACCTTTATTTTTCTGGGGTTTTGAGTGGTTCTGGGTCATGAATCAAAATTTTTATTGGACAAAAATTTCATGCAGGGTCACTGGGGCCACACGTTTCATGTTCTCAACAGATTGAAACTGTAGAGTGTGTGACATGTGGTGTGTTTGTCAAGTTCATCAAGGACAGTAAACATGAGCAGGTCTAGATTCACCTCCATCTTTGGAGGTTGTTGAATTTCCTCCTGAGGACTGTCAGGCTGTTTCCTTACTTTGCTGTGACACAACAGCAGACAGCAACAAGGACTGCTGTAGTGCACTTGGTAAAATCACCATCTGTAGACTGGACCAATATGCTGATGTGATCCTTTGATTAGTTTCGGATCAGTCAGAGATCAAAGACTGAAGCAAGAGATCAATGCTCAGCATTCAGAGATCAAAGACTCCTGGAGCGTTGCCCTCTCTTGTCTTTGGGCCTGGATGTTCATGAATGTTTTACACATTTCTTTTTAAGAAAAAACTTGCATGACATTTCAAGGAGTTTTTCCTGCCAATACAGGACAACACCCACTCACAAACCAGTGCTGGACAAGTTCCTTCAAAGCTGTAATGCCTTATTTCTTACTTGTTACTGTCATTTTAAAATAATTGGTTCCATTACGATTGTGTCTGCCAGCGCTTGGTGACTGTACAGGAGGTCTGGGGACCGCAGGGCCACAACAAGCCCATTTCCTCAACTCTCCATTTAGTACAGAGGTCCCCAAGTATGGACCAGTGAGGATAAATGTGATCGTGGAGAAGTCTGTTTGTTCTTCAACTGGTCCAACTTGATGGTGAGATCTGTGACGCCATCTTGTGATAGTGGATTCATTCATCTGCTATTTCAACACATTCAAGTTCATTATCCCTACATGTCAAAATACATTTGGTGTGGAGTTTTACTTTCTGGCCTCAATCATAATGTGTGCATTTATTCTTCATGAACATTTCTCAGCTTTGTAAGTTTATGATATTTTGTCTTCCTCTGTTTTCTATTCCATTGTTGTTGATGATTCTATTGCAGGTTTGAGTTCCCTGTTGACTGAAGCAGAAACAGGAACAAAAAGCTGGAGGTGGTCAGAGCTCCAAGTTGGGACGCTGATATTAAAGTAGGAGATGAACACATCCAGGTTAGCCATCACTCTCAGAACCTGCTACTTTACCTCTTCAGAATGTAGCAGCATAGCATAGCTTCATCTCACCAGTTAGTGGCCCACTTTGATGTCTGGGATATGAGGTTAAAGGTTCTTTACAGCTCTGAATGAAGGGTTTATAAAGTGTTAACAATTCCATGAATAACACAAGCATTCAGTAATCCTTGATAAAAGGAGACTCACCATCAAGTTGGACAAGTCGAAGAACAAAAGGACTTCTCCACGATCACATTTATCCTCACTGGTCCATACTTGGGGACCTCTGTACTCAATGGAGAGTTGAGGAAATGGGCTTGTTGTGGCCCTGCGGTCCACAGACCTCCTGTACAGTCACCAAGCGCTGGCAGACACTATCGTGATGGAACCAATTATTTTAAAATGACAGTAACAAGTAAGAAATAAGGCATGACAGCTTTGAAGGAACTTGTCCAGCACTGGTTTGTGAGTGGGTGTTGTCCTGTATTGGCAGGAAAAACTCCTTGAAATGTTTTTTCTTCAAAAGAAATGTGTCCTTCTCATGTTGAGCTGTGGACATCAGCTGACTGCTTTTCTTGCCACTGCCTTGCTGGCAGGAAAAGCCTGAGCAGAAATGAAGAGTGAGTTCAAGGCAGTAGATTTCACTCCATAGTTTAGGCCTTCATCCAGCAAGGAACCATAAATGATGATGTCAGCACTCCTCCAGCACTGCGATGCAGCTTAGAGAGGTCGGAGAATCACATGACTTCTCTCACTGGTTATTGATGTTTATCTGTGTCTATATATAATTTATGTCATGTATATATTTGTATATCAATATGTTATTCATGTTACATAAAACATGTTAAACACGGAACGGCGTGGACACAACAAATGAGCTGGTTCAGAGACACGAGGCAAAAAAAGCTGGATGAACTCTTCTTCATTCCAAAAATGACTTCACCCTTGAACACTGACGTCAGGTCATTTTATAGGGTCCTCCATTTTTTCATTTATGTGACGTTGCATATTGGGAAATAATTATAAAAAAATTATATATTTTGATGAAAACTATATTTGATCAGGAAAACTACATCGGGTCAAATAAATGCATCGTTAGTGACGGTGTTACTAATTTTAACTTTAGTGCTCTGGTGCTGATTGCCTCATTAAGATCTTCATGAAGAAATAAACTGAGATTTGTAAAAAGGTTGTTTTTTTTTTTACAGAGTTGGCAGTTTGAGCATTGAATCTTTCTTTGTGTTGAGAACAAACCCTCAAAGCCTTCATGTTTCAGTTTGCTTCACAGCTAACAGACAAACACCTCTTAGCCTGGTTCTGGTAGTCCAGGTTTAAACACCAACACAAGGATTTTATGCTGATTTCTTCACATGCAGCTGAAATCTAGACTTCGAGTGTTCATGTGAGGTTACAGCTTCACGCCTATTTAGTTTTCAACAAATATTAAGTCACTTTAATGCATTGAGCTCACTAACGAACTTTAGTCTCAGTAGCTGAATCTGTTAGGGGGAAGGCAGTGTGGACCGGCAGGAGCCTCCTACAAAATGCAATGGAGAGAAGAAATCCTGAGGAGTCGCTATGAGATTGAAGCGTTAAAGACGTGGCTCCTTTGGTGGTGATAGGATTTGAGCTATTGACTCTATTTTTAGTTTATTTCAATGTTATTGCAAACATCAGCTGCTCACTTATCAGCTAGCAAGTAAACAACAGTATTGTTCAGTGTGCTAGCTGAAGTAGACCGAGTGGTCAGTTGAGTCTTTATTTCCATGTGTGCTCATGGTAGCAGGGGTTTAGATTTCTAAATGTAACCCTTTTACCACCGGCTCCAATATTAAAACCCACCTTAGGCTTACAGGGAACACTTTAACTCATTTCAAATATCTTGTATGGTAAAAGTCCCATCTGGAATAATTAATATCAATCTCGGGCAATGTATGATTCTCACTCTTAAATATTCAAATGGAGGCTATGGGGAGAACACTTGACCTTTAAACTCTGCTGTAAAGCTTCAGTAACACACAAATTCAATGAAACACAAGATTTCAGTTTAGAAAATGTATTAAAAGCTTGAAGAAAAACACATTCAACAAACAAGACTATAGAAAATAAAAAGAACCCCGGGGTATATTGTTTGTCTTTTTTTCTACTGTCTAATTTTATTTCGAGTGCACTCATGTTTACTTTCGTTGGCCCGCTTTAGTTGGAGCTCATGATGGAAACCTTTACCAGATCCCCCCGTGTGTCGGTGAAGTCAACAATACCGGACCGCAGCCGATGAATCCCTCACTCGTTATGGCAGCAACCGTCCCGCTCGCAGCAGCCCGCAGCAACAGACCTCCGTGACTCGGCAGCAGCGGCACATCCTCCGTTAACGACTCTCTCCCGAGGCGACTATCCGAAGCTCCTGTCCCGTCCGTGCAGCGGCGTCTCCATTCAGCGTGGACAGCGTTAGCCTAGCTCCCGCTAGCTTCTGTAACTGGACTTGCCTGGTGCTCAAAACAATCGGTGGCGGAGAATCCGACTCACGCACTCCGATCACGTCGGTCAATTACAGTTCACAGTCCGTTACCGATAAAAACTCCTCTCCGACAACACACAGTCTCCAAACTCCGATAACGTTACGCCATTCACACGATGCTCCTTCCTCGCGCTCGTTTCTCCCGGAAGTTTAAACACTAAAGGTCATGAACTCACGCACGTAACCTAACGTAATAGAATTACTTTAACATTTTTGAAAGACATTCACACCCCATGAAATGATGTTTTTTGAAAGTTACTAATTTTAAACAAATTTTATTTACATTTTAATATCTTCTTCATAACAAATACTTATTTATGTAAATTTTAGCTTAACCATGAACTGGCATTTTATTCTTAATTTATTCCTGTGAAAATCATGAAATAAATACCACTGATTTATCAGAGTATTACATCAACCTAGGATTAAATTAAAGCTGCAGTCAGCGTTGTTTGGGCCTGAGCCTCCTCCCGCCCACCGGGGCCGAGTAGCAGGGGTCGTCCTGAATCCAGTGATGAATTTTATGAAAGCGGTGGGACTTGTACACTGCAAGCAACTGCTGTAAATTTACTACAAGATTTCAATAGTATCACCGTTTATAAAAATACAGTACTTTGCCGTTAATTCTAATAGGAATCTGTTAAATTACACCCCATGACTGTTTAACAGAACTATGCTGTAATGCTGAAATACAGTACTTCACTGTAAATAAATCCAGAGTATCATGCAGTATCTTTGCCTTATGGACGCAAGGAGAATCTCCTGATCTGCACGTGAGGCCAGAGCCTTGGTTATCATCCATCTCAATCTCAGTCATTTGGTGAGTAGCGATTGCATTTATTGTAGACACTGGCGCAAAGTCTGTAGGCCAGTGGAGGCTAAGTGAAGTTTCCAGTTTGTGTGGCGACACACACGAGTGGGGGGAGCACTTACTAAAATATAATAGTGACCAAAGCCGGACAACGGCACCTTGGGAATTTTGCCCAAGGAAATAGTTAACGTACCGACCAAAAGGCACTCACAGGTTCATTTACTAATTGGCAGGAGACGTGGTTCCATGACAAAAATATTTTATTGTAAACAGGCCAGCAGATTAAAAAGAGAACAAGAATAAATCTAAACAAGTCTGGAGCTTACCAGTGGGGGTGAGGGATCCCAAGGCAGAAGACACCCTGATCAATTGGGACATCACATTTAAAACCACACATGATTAAAGCAAAACAGGGGTGCACAGCACACAAGAGGAAAAGCGACGCCAGGACCGTGAGCCTCCAGTACCTGAAACGAAATGACAAGAATTATAATTTAACACCAAAACTAAAAAAAAACACAAAAACCAGAACCAAACCACAATTTAAAAATTAATTCGAGAAACAAGATTTAATTATTAAACACAAATTAGCAAGGAAAAATAATACAACCCAAAATAACCAGAAACGAGTTCATTTCTCCATTGCTAGACCAGGGAGCTAACAGATAGCCGTCCAGCAGCTTGCTACACCCTGAAGCCCAAGCGGAGGAATGGGAAACAATGCAGATCCAAACCTTCAGAGCACCATGAAGTACAGTTCAGTGGCGCCACACGGTGGACATCAGGATCTGGCAGACCCTGGTTAAACAAGGTGAATTACTGAAACAACCTCCAGTTCAACACACAGCGGATTCCAATTCGTTAACACAGAAGCAGAGCACTCCAGTGAACACAGTAAACAGTGAACAAACAAACAAGCAAAACATGTGTAGATGGCCAGTAGGTCGCAGAACAGGCTAGTAGCAGAGCAGGCTAATAGAGCAGGAGCCTGTAACAAAGCAGGACAGTCTGTAGCCAAACAGTAGCCAGAGCAAAGCAGGGTAGTCTGTAGCAAAACAGCAGCCAGAGCAAAGCAGGGTAGTCTGTAGCAAAACAGACGCCAGAGCAAAGCAGGGTAGTCTGTAGCAAAACAGCAGCCACAGCAAAGCAGGGTAGTCTGTAACAAACAGCAGCCAGAGCAAAGCAGGAGCATCTAGCAAAGCAGGATAGTCTGGCAAGACAGCGCCCGGTAGCAAAGCAGCAGCTAGTTGTTCCTCAGTGTCACGGCTCACCAGCTGTGCCAATCAGGTGTAGATCGCACGCATGCAGAGCAAAGGGTTTCACTGATAGTAAGCTGTGGCAAACAGCCTCTGCACGTCAGATGGGGGGGGGGGGGGGGGTTCCCCACTAGCGGCGATTAAGGGACCGTGTCCCAAAAGCCGGACGCCTACAATTAAACACGTGAATATGAAAAACGTGCATGATCAGCATGCAACACGAGCTACAGGGAGCTACTGCTACATACCAGCAAAGACGGTGGCGAGAAGGTAGACGTGAGGCGATCAGAGGCGGAAGCGAGGTGACCAGGAAGTGGGAGGACCGCGGACCCCAAGAGCAAGAGATTGACCAGGTAGATGCTGACCCTATTTATAGAGCAGCGCCTCACACTGGTTGGCTAATGATGGTACAAGCCAAGTCAGGCATCACCAACCAGTCTCACTGCTAGGATGGGACCTCTCATCCTGCCACATTTGCATTGATAATTACACTCGGTGCACATCATGCTAGCCAGATTTAGCAGCTAGCCAAAATGTTGAAAATGCTTGCAAATTAATCCAAAAAACACAGAGAGTTGACTTTACTTTTTACATCTCGAGCCTCCACAAAT
This sequence comes from Aulostomus chinensis, assembly GCF_037954235.1. Lineage (NCBI taxonomy): Eukaryota > Metazoa > Chordata > Actinopteri > Syngnathiformes > Aulostomidae > Aulostomus > Aulostomus chinensis. Next base: position 28,229,622 of record NC_141323.1, read on the forward strand.
TAATGTGTGCGACATCTGTATTTTGCCTGTGAATTCATGAAGCTTTCTGATAGTCTGAACCATTTTACAGTACACACAATATACGTGTCACACAACAGTTAAGTCGGTTCATATTAAGATGAGTGCACACTGACTGTGTTTACATGCAATTACGTTCCTCCATCTTGTGCTAGGCTACTGCTCTGGCATGAGTCTGTCTGATGGCATGATTACAGTGTACTTAAGGCCATAGATCAGGAGCTGTGGTTGTATTTGTTTAAAAAAGAGTGGTTTTAGCATCGTTCAAGTGCCTGCTCATTTGTGTTGATTTTTCTTTGTCTCTGATATTGCCTACAGATGCAGGAGCCTATTTTCCAGCTGCCCTGATCCTAGTAAGTACTTGCCTGTCCATCACATTTCACAGTTAATCAGTTATTTTTTCAGACCTCAAACATTGAAATAGACAACTATGTTATCTGGTCAAAGAAGCTGTTTTTTTCTTCTTCTTCTTCTTCTCTTCTCTTTTCTCCCTGTTTTTTTGGATCTCCAACACTATATCTACATGTATATATTTGATGGCTTATAATGTCTCATTCATCTGAGTGAGTTCCAACACTCCTTTTTTAGGCGCTTCATTGGAATAAATCCTGAGAGTGTCTGCCTGTTTTCCCTGTGCTGGTTCTCTCCAGGTACTCCAGCTTCCTTCCACAGTCCAAAGACATGCAAATGGAAATGCAACTCTAAATTGACCGTAGGTATGGCTGTGAGTGTGAATGGTTGTCTGTCAATATTTGTTGGCTGCGGTGGACTGCGATGGACCACTGACCTGTCCAAGGTAATGTCCCCTCTGGGATAGGCTCCAGCCCCACCCTGTGACACTTAACAGGATAAGCGGAAAAATGGATGGATGGATGGATGGATGGACGGATGGATGGATGGATGGATGGATAGATGGGTGGGTGATCACTCACAGGACTGTGAGTCTCTCACTCTGACCGCTTCATGCTATGGGACTTACACTGACGTAACCTGATTAGCTCAGTCAGTCGAGCATGAGACTCTTAGTCTCAGGGTTGTTGGTTCAAGCCCCATGTTGGGTGTTGATCTTAAACACCACTGCTTGTCCTCTCAGTTTTGAAAGCTTTGTTTGTAAATTGTCAGAAAAATCAGTGAATAAACAATACAAACTTAGGCTTTGTCAGAAATTCCATGCTTCCAAACTAACCAATATGAAAAAAACAAAAGGTGAGACTTTTTCATGCATTCGAAAAATTTGTATGCGCTTCATTGTATCCGCTTTCTATACTTCCATGCATCCCAGCTTATTTCTGTTAAGGGTTGCAGGGGGAGGCTGGAGCCTTTCCCAGTGGCTTTCAGGTGAGAGGCAGGTTTCACCCTGGACAGGTAGCCAGTCCATTGCAGACAGAATACCCACGCAGGCACGGAGAGAACATGCACACACCACACAGAAAGAACCTGTGCTCGAGCCAGGACTTGAACTTGCTTTGAGGCGACACTGTTAACAACGGTACCACCGTGCCACCCATTGACTGTAACACATTGTAAACAATATACACTCTTGTTATCATACAACACGTAGCCCTGTACAAAAATCAAATAAATTACATCGCATAAAAAGCATAAAGAGATGTGTTAAAAAGTTCAAAAATAAATAGAGTTCATGATCTTTAAAATTGGTTATAATGTGAGCAGGTTAAAAGCATAAATATAATATGTAACATTTAAAAAGTAAAACTATTTACAGTTCAAAAATAAATTCATATAAAGGTCTTTAAGTTCTCTGAGTCTGGAAAAGATCAGTGATCTGAGAATAAGGAGAGGGGAAGACGCCGTGTTTATATGTAACCTCAATTGTTACCTGTCAATCATTTCATTCCTGTCTTATCTTTGGGTGTATTAAGACCGCAAAAGCCAATGAGAGGAAAGTTACTGTGTAAGGGGTGGGACTAGTGGCGCAGGTTTGTGAGGTGAGTAGTTAGCGCGCATGGGGAGAGAAACAGAGGCAATGATCAGAGAGTTAAGAGGGGAGGCATCGTTTGTGTGGAGAGCATTTAAGTTTATTTTGGAGGTCGACGACTGGTGGTCCTGATGTAAACTTCTGTGTGACCTTCGAGAGGTGAATATTTATGCCTGTATTTGCGCTTTATCTAACTGTTATAGTGAAAAGAGACTGGATGTGTACATGGTTAGCGACGTGCTAGCTAGGGATAGCATTCCGTGCTAATGTGCCAGCAGATCGTAGCTTTAGCGTTGTAATATTTTTGGAGCGAAAGTAAAGGTAATGCGAATTCGACACGAGATAATGTTTGATAATTGTGGCTAAATTAAGATAATATGCTTGAAGGAGACGGACATTGGAGAGAGAGAGACGGGTTTCCATCCGATGGCTCTGCTGTTCTGCTGTGCCTTGTCCTGCTGTGTTTTCTTCTTCATGACTTTCGCTGTCCCGCCATTGCGTGTGAGTGTTTGGATTGTGACTTCCACCGCCATTGCCATTACCATTCAGACTCTCATCCTCCATTCCCGTTCTCCCCCTTCCAATAAAACCCTGGATTTGTGAGGACTAACATACACATGCACTTGCTTTTATTGTGTGCTCAGCTGCGAGTGAAGCGGCCATTACAGTTGTGAAGCCCCGACCGCACACGAGCTTCAATAAACAGGCCTGAAACAGGTAAAAATTAAATTTAAGGTGTTTCATATGAATGTGTGTGTGCCCACAGGTAAAATATTGAGTTTTAGTTGTTGTAAATTAAAGAATACCGGTTTAGAAGGTAACTTAAGGATTCTGAAAGGGATTAAATATGATGTATATTTTAAAAAAACAAAAGGGTTATCTTTTGTAGAGGAAACTTTTTTTCCTTACAATTGAGGTGTAAAGGATGACTTGAGGGTATTTTATGTGAAACTATCCAACTAAAAAAGATTTTGATTTTCAGTGAAACGAAAGTTCAGAACCAAGAAAGACACTGTTTGTTTTGTTTTGAAAATCCTCTTACTCATTGTTAACAATTTAGTTCATTGTATTTTTATAATACTAGAATATATTCAATTTTTATTTCATCCATCTCTGTGAACAAGTACCTGTGAAGGATTAATTTGCAATTCTTTTAACTTCAGCTTGAGGAAAGGGCAGCTTTGAGTCTTTGGGGACCAGCATGAGCGACCTTCCCTCACGCACTTCTTCTTGAAGCGCCTTTCCGCAGCTTTGAAATTGAATGTCATGCAGCGTGTAATTTGAAGAAGACAGATGGCAGATGCAGTACTTTTCTCTAGATGACATCAACATTCTTTTCTTTATATTGACAGGACACCTATTTGGCGTGTGAAAAGTCCCTGAGGCTGTTGCGCATCACGTTTTTTCTGAGGTTGTAAAGTGAGTGAAATGGATATAGAGCCCATGTATGTCAGAGTCAAGGGCTTACGGCCTTACCACTCTGAACACGCCGGATCTCGGAAGCTAAGCAGGGTCGGGCCTGGTTAGTACTTTGATGGGAGACTGCCTGGGAATACCAGGTGCTGTAAGCTTTTTTGTTTCATTGTGAGGAAAGGGCAGCTTTGAGTCTTTGGGGACCAGCATGAGCGAGCTTCCCTCACACACCTTTTCTTGAAGCTCCTTTCGCAGCTTTGAAATTGAATGTCATGCAGCGTGTAATTTTAAGTAGACAGATGGCAGATGCAGTAGTTTTCTCTCGATGACATTAACATTCTTTTCGTTGTATTGACAGGACACCTATTTGGCGTGTGAAAAAACCCTGAGGCTGTTTCGCATCACATTTTTTCTGAGGTTGTAAAGTGTGTGAAATGGATATAGAGCCCATGTGTGTCACAGTCAAGGGCTTACGGCCATACCACTCTGAACACGCCCGATCTCGTCTGATCTCGGAAGCTGAGCAGGGTTGGGCCTGGTTAGTACTTGGATGGAAGACCGCCTGGGAATACGAGGTGCTGTAAGCTTTTTTGTTTCATTGTGAGGAAAGGGCCGCTTTGAGTCTTTGGGGACCAGTATGAGCGAGCTTCCCTCACACACCTTTTCTTGAAGCGCCCTCTGCAGCTTTGGAATGGAATTTCATGCAGTGGTTAATTTGAAGAAGACAGATGGCAGATGCAGTACTTTTCTCTCGATGACATCAACATTCTTTTCTTTGTATTGACAGGACACCTATTTAACGTGTGAAAAGACCCTGAGGCTGTTGCGCATCACTTTTTTTCTGAGGTTGTAAAGTGAGTGAAATGGATATAGAGCCCATGTGTGTCAGAGTCAAGGGCTTATGGCCATACCACTCTGAACACGCCCGAGCTCTTCTGATCTCGGAAGCTAAGCAGGGTCGGGCCTGGTTAGTACTTGGATGGAAGACCGCCTGGGAATACCAGGTGCTGTAAGCTTTATGGTTTCATTGTGAGGAAAGGGCCGCTTTGAGACTTTGGGGACCAGCATGAGCGAGCTTCCCTCACACACCTTTTCTTGAAGGGCCCTCTGCAGCTTTGGAATGGAATTTCATGCAGTGGTTAATTTGAAGAAGACAGATGGCAGATGCAGTACTTTTCTCTCGATGACATCAACATTCTTTTGTTTTATTGACAGGACACCGATTTGGCGTGTGAAAAGACCCTGAGGCTGTTGCGCATCACTTTTTTTCTGAGGTTGTAAATTGTGTGAAATGGATATAGAGCCCATGTGTGTGAGAGTCAAGAGCTTACGGCCATACCACTCTGAACACGCCCGATCTCGTCTGATCTCGGAAGCTAAGCAGGTTTGGGCCTGGTTAGTACTTGGATGGGAGACCGCCTGGGAATACCAGGTGCTGTAAGCTTTTTTGTTTCATTGTGAGGAAAGGGCAGCTTTGAGTGTTTGGGGACCAGCATGAGCGAGCTTCCCTCACACACCTTTTCTTGAAGCGCCCTCCACAGCTTTCGAATGGAATGTCATGCAGTGTGTAATTTGAAGTAGACAGAATGCAGATGCAGTACTTTTCTCTAGATGACATCAACATTCTTTTCTTTGTATTGACAGGACAACTATTTGGTGTGTAAAAAGACCGTGAGGCTGTTGCACATCACATTTTTTTGAGGTTGTAAAGTGAGTGAAATGGATATAGAGCCCATGTGTGTGAGAGTCAAGGGCTTACGGCCATACCATTCTGAACTCGTCTGATCGCGGAAGCTTAGCAGGGTCGGGCCTGGATAGTACTTGGATGGGAGACCGCCTGGAAATACCAGTTGCTGTAAGCTTTTTGGTTTCATTGTGAGGAAAGGGCCGCTTTGAGTCTTTGGGGACCAGCATGAGCGAGCTTCCCTCACACACCTTTTCTTGAAGCGCCCTCTGCAGCTTTGGAATGGAATTTCATGCAGTGGTTAATTTGAAGAAGACAGATGGCAGATGCAGTACTTTTCTCTCGATGACATCAACATTCTTTTCTTTTATTGACAGGACACGTATTTGGCGTGTGAAAAGACCCTGAGGCTTTTGCGCATCACTTTTTTTCTGAGGTTGTAAATTGTGTGAAATGGATATAGAGCCCATGTGTGTCAGAGTCAAGGGCTTACGGCCATACCACTCTGAACACGCCCGATCTCGTCTCATCTCGGAAGCTAAGCAGGGTCGGGCCTGGTTAGTACTTGGATGGAAGACCGCCTGGGAATACCAGGTGCTGTAAGCTTTTTTATTTCTTTGTGAGGAAAGGGCAGCTTTGAGTCTTTGGGGACCAGCATGAGCGAGCTTCCCTCACACACCTTTTCTTGAAGCGCCCTCTGCAGCTTTGGAATGGAATTTCATGCAGTGGTTAATTTGAAGAAGACAGATGGCAGATGCAGTACTTTTCTCTCGATGACATCAACATTCTTTTCTTTTATTGACAGGACACGTATTTGGCGTGTGAAAAGACCCTGAGGCTGTTGCGCATCACTTTTTTTCTGAGGTTGTAAATTGTGTGAAATGGATATAGAGCCCATGTGTGTCAGAGTCAAGGGCTTACGGCCATACCACTCTGAACACGCCCGATCTCGTCTGATCTTGGAAGCTAAGCAGGGTCGGGCCTGGTTAGTACTTGGATGGAAGACCGCATGGGAATACCAGGTGCTGTAAGCTTTTTTATTTCTTTGTGAGGAAAGGGCAGCTTTGAGTCTTTGGGGACCAGCATGAGCGAGCTTCCCTCACACACCTTTTCTTGAAGCGCCCTCCACAGCTTTGGAATGGAATGTCATGCAGTGGTTAATTTGAAGTAGACAGATGGCAGATGCAGTACTTTTCTCTAGATGACATCAACATTCTTTTCTTTTATTGACAGGACACCTATTTGGCGTGTGAAAAGACCCATAGGCTGTTGCGCTTCACTTTTTTTCTGAGGTTGTAAAGTGAGTGAAATGGATATAGAGCCCATGTGTGTAAGAGTCAAGGGCTTACGGCCATACCACTCTGAACACGCCCGATCTCGTCTGATCTCGGAAGCTAAGCAGGGTCGGGCCTGGTTAGTACTTGGATGGGAGACCACCTGGGAATACCAGGTGCTGTAAGCTTTTTTGTTTCATTGTGAGGAAAGGGCAGCTTTGAGTGTTTGGGGACCAGCATGAGCGAGCTTCCCTCACACACCTTTTCTTGAAGCGCCCTCCACAGCTTTCGAATGGAATGTCATGCAGTGTGTAATTTGAAGTAGACAGATTGCAGATGCAGTACTTTTCTCTAGATGACATCAACATTTTTTTCTTTGTATTGACAGGACAACTATTTGGTGTGTAAAAAGACCGTGAGGCTGTTGCACATCACATTTTTTTTGAGGTTGTAAAGTGAGTGAAATGGATATAGAGCCCATCTGTGTGAGAGTCAAGGGCTTACGGCCATACCACTCTGAACACGCCCGATCTCGTCTGATCTCGGAAGCTTAGCAGGGTCGGTCCTGGTTAGTACTTGGATGGAAGACCGCCTGGGATTACCAGGTGCTGTAAGCTTTTTTGTTTCATTGTGAGGAAAGGGCTGCTTTGAGTCTTTGGGGACCAGCATGAGCGAGCTTCCCTCACACACCTTTTCTTGAAGCGCCCTCTGCAGCTTTGGAATGGAATTTCATGCAGTGGTTAATTTGAAGAAGACAGATGGCAGATGCAGTACTTTTCTCTCGATGACATCAACATTCTTTTCTTTTATTGAAAGGACACCGATTTGGCGTGTGAAAAGACCCTGAGGCAGTTGCGCATTACTTTTTTTCTGAGGTTGTAAATTGTGTGAAATGGATATAGAGCCCATGTGTGTCAGAATCAAAGGCTTATGGCCATACCACTCTGAACACGCCCGATCTCGTCTGATCTCGGAAGCTAAGCAGGGTCGGGCCTGGTTAGTACTTGGATGGAAGACCGCCTGGGAATACCAGGTGCTGTAAGCTTTTTTGTTTCATTGTGAGGAAAGGGCCGCTTTGAGTCTTTGGGGACCAGCATGAGCGAGCTTCCCTCACACACCTTTTCTTGAAGCGCCCTCTGCAGCTTTGGAATGGAATTTCATGCAGTGGTTAATTTGAAGAAGACAGATGGCAGATGCAGTACTTTTCTCTCGATGACATCAACATTCTTTTCTTTTATTGACAGGACACGTATTTGGCGTGTGAAACGACCCTGAGGCTATTGCGCATCACTTTTTTTCTGAGGTTGTAAATTGTGTGAAATGGATATAGAGCCCATGTGTGTCAGAGTCAAGGGCTTACGGCCATACCACTCTGAACACGCCCGATCTCGTCTGATCTCGGAAGCCAAGCAGGGTCGGGCCTGGTTAGTACTTGGATGGAAGACCGCCTGGGAATACCAGGTGCTGTAAGCTTTTTTATTTCTTTGTGAGGAAAGGGCAGCTTTGAGTCTTTGGGGACCAGCATGAGCGAGCTTCCCTCACACACCTTTTCTTGAAGCGCCCTCCACAGCTTTCGAATGGAATGTCATGCAGTGTGTAATTTGAAGTAGACAGAATGCAGATGCAGTACTTTTCTCTAGATGACATCAACATTCTTTTCTTTGTATTGACAGGACAACTATTTGGTGTGTAAAAAGACCGTGAGGCTGTTGCACATCACATTTTTTTGAGGTTGTAAAGTGAGTGAAATGGATATAGAGCCCATGTGTGTGAGAGTCAAGGGCTTACGGCCATACCATTCTGAACTCGTCTGATCGCGGAAGCTAAGCAGGGTCGGGCCTGGATAGTACTTGGATGGGAGACCGCCTGGAAATACCAGTTGCTGTAAGCTTTTTGGTTTCATTGTGAGGAAAGGGCAACTTTGAGTGTTTGGGGACCAGCATGAGCGAGCTTCCTTCACACACCTTTTCTTGAAACGCCTTTCTGTAGCTTTGAAATGGAATGTCATGCAGCGTGTAATTTGAAGTAGACAGATGGCAGATGCAGTACTTTTCTCTAGATGACATCAACATTCTTTTCTTTTATCGACAGGACACCTATTTGGCGTGTGAAAAGACCGTGAGGCTGTTGCACGTCACTTTTTTTCTAAGGTTGTAAAGTGAGTGAAATGGATATAGAGCCCAGGTGTGTCATAGTCAAGGGCTTACGGCCATACCCCTCTGAACACGCCCGATCTCGTCTGATCTCGGAAGCTAAGCAGGGTCGGGCCTGGTTAGTACTTGGATGGAAGACTGCCTGGGAATACCAGGTGCTGTAAGCTTTTTTATTTCTTTGTGAGGAAAGGGCAGCTTTGAGTCTTTGGGGACCAGCATGAGCGAGCTTCCCTCACACACCTTTTCTTGAAGCGCCCTCCACAGCTTTGGAATGGAATGTCATGCAGTGTGTAATTTGAAGTAGACAGATTGCAGATGCAGTACTTTTCTCTAGATGACATCAACATTTTTTTCTTTGTATTGACAGGACAACTATTTGGTGTGTAAAAAGACCGTGAGGCTGTTGCACATCACATTTTTTTTGAGGTTGTAAAGTGAGTGAAATGGATATAGAGCCCATGTGTGTCAGAGTCAAGGGCTTACGGCCATACCACTCTGAACACGCCCGATCTCGTCTCATCTCGGAAGCTAAGCAGGGTCGGGCCTGGTTAGTACTTGGATGGAAGACCGCCTGGGAATACCAGGTGCTGTATGCTTTTTTATTTCTTTGTGAGGAAAGGGCAGCTTTGAGTCTTTGGGGACCAGCATGAGCGAGCTTCCCTCACACACCTTTTCTTGAAGCGCCCTCTGCAGCTTTGGAATGGAATTTCATGCAGTGGTTAATTTGAAGAAGACAGATGGCAGATGCAGTACTTTTCTCTCGATGACATCAACATTCTTTTCTTTTATTGACAGGACACGTATTTGGCGTGTGAAAAGACCCTGAGGCTGTTGCGCATCACTTTTTTTCTGAGGTTTAAATTGTGTGAAATGGATATAGAGCCCATGTGTGTCAGAGTCAAGGGCTTACGGCCATACCACTCTGAACACGCCCGATCTCGTCTGATCTCGGAAGCTAAGCAGGGTCGGGCCTGGTTAGTACTTGGATGGAAGACCGCATGGGAATACCAGGTGCTGTAAGCTTTTTTATTTCTTTGTGAGGAAAGGGCAGCTTTGAGTGTTTGGGGACCAGCATGAGCGAGCTTCCCTCACACACCTTTTCTTGAAGCGCCCTCCACAGCTTTGGAATGGAATGTCATGCAGTGGTTAATTTGAAGTAGACAGATGGCAGATGCAGTACTTTTCTCTAGATGACATCAACATTCTTTTCTTTTATTGACAGGACACCTATTTGGCGTGTGAAAAGACCCATAGGCTGTTGCGCTTCACTTTTTTTCTGAGGTTGTAAAGTGAGTGAAATGGATATAGAGCCCATGTGTGTAAGAGTCAAGGGCTTACGGCCATACCACTCTGAACACGCCCGATCTCGTCTGATCTCGGAAGCTAAGCAGGGTCGGGCCTGGTTAGTACTTGGATGGGAGACCGCCTGGGATTACCAGGTGCTGTAAGCTTTTTTGTTTCATTGTGAGGAAAGGGCTGCTTTGAGTCTTTGGGGACCAGCATGAGCGAGCTTCCCTCACACACCTTTTCTTGAAGCGCCCTCTGCAGCTTTGGAATGGAATTTCATGCAGTGGTTAATTTGAAGAAGACAGATGGCAGATGCAGTACTTTTCTCTCGATGACATCAACATTCTTTTCTTTTATTGAAAGGACACCGATTTGGCGTGTGAAAAGACCCTGAGGCAGTTGCGCATTACTTTTTTTCTGAGGTTGTAAATTGTGTGAAATGGATATAGAGCCCATGTGTGTCAGAATCAAAGGCTTATGGCCATACCACTCTGAACACGCCCGATCTCGTCTGATCTCGGAAGCTAAGCAGGGTCGGGCCTGGTTAGTACTTGGATGGAAGACCGCCTGGGAATACCAGGTGCTGTAAGCTTTTTTGTTTCATTGTGAGGAAAGGGCCGCTTTGAGTCTTTGGGGACCAGCATGAGCGAGCTTCCCTCACACACCTTTTCTTGAAGCGCCCTCTGCAGCTTTGGAATGGAATTTCATGCAGTGGTTAATTTGAAGAAGACAGATGGCAGATGCAGTACTTTTCTCTCGATGACATCAACATTCTTTTCTTTTATTGACAGGACACGTATTTGGCGTGTGAAACGACCCTGAGGCTGTTGCGCATCACTTTTTTTCTGAGGTTGTAAATTGTGTGAAATGGATATAGAGCCCATGTGTGTCAGAGTCAAGGGCTTACGGCCATACCACTCTGAACACGCCCGATCTCGTCTGATCTCGGAAGCCAAGCAGGGTCGGGCCTGGTTAGTACTTGGATGGAAGACCGCCTGGGAATACCAGGTGCTGTAAGCTTTTTTATTTCTTTGTGAGGAAAGGGCAGCTTTGAGTCTTTGGGGACCAGCATGAGCGAGCTTCCCTCACACACCTTTTCTTGAAGCGCCCTCCACAGCTTTCGAATGGAATGTCATGCAGTGTGTAATTTGAAGTAGACAGAATGCAGATGCAGTACTTTTCTCTAGATGACATCAACATTCTTTTCTTTGTATTGACAGGACAACTATTTGGTGTGTAAAAAGACCGTGAGGCTGTTGCACATCACATTTTTTTGAGGTTGTAAAGTGAGTGAAATGGATATAGAGCCCATCTGTGTGAGAGTCAAGGGCTTACGGCCATACCACTCTGAACACGCCCGATCTCGTCTGATCTCGGAAGCTTTGCAGGGTCGGGCCTGGTTAGTACTTGGATGGAAGACCGCCTGGGAATACCAGGTGCTGTAAGCTTTTTTGTTTCATTGTGAGGAAAGGGCCGCTTTGAGTCTTTGGGGACCAGCATGAGCGAGCTTCCCTCACACACCTTTTCTTGAAGCGCCCTCTGCAGCTTTGGAATGGAATTTCATGCAGTGGTTAATTTGAAGAAGACAGATGGCAGATGCAGTACTTTTCTCTCGATGACATCAACATTCTTTTCTTTTATTGACAGGACACCGATTTGGCGTGTGAAAAGACCCTGAGGCTGTTGCGCATCACTTTTTTTCTGAGGTTGTAAATTGTGTGAAATGGATATAGAGCCCATGTGTGTAAGAGTCAAAGGCTTATGGCCATACCACTCTGAACACGCCCGATCTCGTCTGATCTCGGAAGCTAAGCAGGGTCGGGCCTGGTTAGTACTTGGATGGAAGACCGCCTGGGAATACCAGGTGCTGTAAGCTTTTTTATTTCTTTGTGAGGAAAGGGCAGCTTTGAGTCTTTGGGGACCAGCATGAGCGAGCTTCCCTCACACACCTTTTCTTGAAGTGCCCTCCACAGCTTTCGAATGGAATGTCATGCAGTGTGTAATTTGAAGTAGACAGATTGCAGATGCAGTACTTTTCTCTGGATGACACCAACATTCTTTTCTTTGTATTGACAGGACAACTATTTGGTGTGTAAAAAGACCGTGAGGCTATTGCACATCACATTTTTTTTGAGGTTGTAAAGTGAGTGAAATGGATATAGAGCCCATGTGTGTGAGAGTCAAGGGCTTACGGCCATACCACTCTGAACACGCCCGATCTCGTCTGATCTCGGAAGCTTAGCAGGGTCGGGCCTGGTTAGTACTTGGATGGAAGACCGCCTGGGAATACCAGGTGCTGTAAGCTTTTTTGTTTCATTGTGAGGAAAGGGCCGCTTTGAGACTTTGGGGACCAGCATGAGCGAGCTTCCCTCACACACCTTTTCTTGAAACGCCCTCTGCAGCTTTGGAATGGAATTTCATGCAGTGGTTAATTTGAAGAAGACAGATGGCAGATGCAGTACTTTTCTCTCGATGACATCAACATTTTTTTCTTTGTATTGACAGGACAACTATTTGGTGTGTAAAAAGACCGTGAGGCTGTTGCACATCACATTTTTTTTGAGGTTGTAAAGTGAGTGAAATGGATATAGAGCCCATGTGTGTGAGAGTCAAGGGCTTACGGCCATACCACTCTGAACACGCCCGATCTCGTCTGATTTCGGAAGCTAAGCAGGGTCGGGCCTGGTTAGTACTTGAATGGGAGACCTCCTGGGAATACCAGGTGCTGTAAGCTTTTTTGTTTCATTGTGAGGAAAGGGCAGCTTTGAGTGTTTGGGGACCAGCATGAGCGAGCTTCCCTCACACACCTTTTCTTGAAGCGCCCTCCACAGCTTTCGAATGGAATGTCATGCAGTGTGTAATTTGAAGTGGACAGATTGCAGATGCAGTACTTTTCTCTAGATGACATCAACATTCTTTTCTTTTATTGAAAGGACACCGATTTGGCGTGTGAAAAGACCCTGAGGCAGTTGCGCATTACTTTTTTTCTGAGGTTGTAAATTGTGTGAAATGGATATAGAGCCCATGTGTGTCAGAATCAAAGGCTTATGGCCATACCACTCTGAACACGCCCGATCTCGTCTGATCTCGGAAGCTAAGCAGGGTCGGGCCTGGTTAGTACTTGGATGGAAGACCGCCTGGGAATACCAGGTGCTGTAAGCTTTTTTGTTTCATTGTGAGGAAAGGGCCGCTTTGAGTCTTTGGGGACCAGCATGAGCGAGCTTCCCTCACACACCTTTTCTTGAAGCGCCCTCTGCAGCTTTGGAATGGAATTTCATGCAGTGGTTAATTTGAAGAAGACAGATGGCAGATGCAGTACTTTTCTCTCGATGACATCAACATTCTTTTCTTTTATTGACAGGACACGTATTTGGCGTGTGAAACGACCCTGAGGCTGTTGCGCATCACTTTTTTTCTGAGGTTGTAAATTGTGTGAAATGGATATAGAGCCCATGTGTGTCAGAGTCAAGGGCTTACGGCCATACCACTCTGAACACGCCCGATCTCGTCTGATCTCGGAAGCCAAGCAGGGTCGGGCCTGGTTAGTACTTGGATGGAAGACCGCCTGGGAATACCAGGTGCTGTAAGCTTTTTTATTTCTTTGTGAGGAAAGGGCAGCTTTGAGTCTTTGGGGACCAGCATGAGCGAGCTTCCCTCACACACCTTTTCTTGAAGCGCCCTCCACAGCTTTCGAATGGAATGTCATGCAGTGTGTAATTTGAAGTAGACAGAATGCAGATGCAGTACTTTTCTCTAGATGACATCAACATTCTTTTCTTTGTATTGACAGGACAACTATTTGGTGTGTAAAAAGACCGTGAGGCTGTTGCACATCACATTTTTTTGAGGTTGTAAAGTGAGTGAAATGGATATAGAGCCCATCTGTGTGAGAGTCAAGGGCTTACGGCCATACCACTCTGAACACGCCCGATCTCGTCTGATCTCGGAAGCTTTGCAGGGTCGGGCCTGGTTAGTACTTGGATGGAAGACCGCCTGGGAATACCAGGTGCTGTAAGCTTTTTTGTTTCATTGTGAGGAAAGGGCCGCTTTGAGTCTTTGGGGACCAGCATGAGCGAGCTTCCCTCACACACCTTTTCTTGAAGCGCCCTCTGCAGCTTTGGAATGGAATTTCATGCAGTGGTTAATTTGAAGAAGACAGATGGCAGATGCAGTACTTTTCTCTCGATGACATCAACATTCTTTTCTTTTATTGACAGGACACCGATTTGGCGTGTGAAAAGACCCTGAGGCTGTTGCGCATCACTTTTTTTCTGAGGTTGTAAATTGTGTGAAATGGATATAGAGCCCATGTGTGTAAGAGTCAAAGGCTTATGGCCATACCACTCTGAACACGCCCGATCTCGTCTGATCTCGGAAGCTAAGCAGGGTCGGGCCTGGTTAGTACTTGGATGGAAGACCGCCTGGGAATACCAGGTGCTGTAAGCTTTTTTATTTCTTTGTGAGGAAAGGGCAGCTTTGAGTCTTTGGGGACCAGCATGAGCGAGCTTCCCTCACACACCTTTTCTTGAAGTGCCCTCCACAGCTTTCGAATGGAATGTCATGCAGTGTGTAATTTGAAGTAGACAGATTGCAGATGCAGTACTTTTCTCTGGATGACACCAACATTCTTTTCTTTGTATTGACAGGACAACTATTTGGTGTGTAAAAAGACCGTGAGGCTATTGCACATCACATTTTTTTTGAGGTTGTAAAGTGAGTGAAATGGATATAGAGCCCATGTGTGTGAGAGTCAAGGGCTTACGGCCATACCACTCTGAACACGCCCGATCTCGTCTGATCTCGGAAGCTTAGCAGGGTCGGGCCTGGTTAGTACTTGGATGGAAGACCGCCTGGGAATACCAGGTGCTGTAAGCTTTTTTGTTTCATTGTGAGGAAAGGGCCGCTTTGAGACTTTGGGGACCAGCATGAGCGAGCTTCCCTCACACACCTTTTCTTGAAACGCCCTCTGCAGCTTTGGAATGGAATTTCATGCAGTGGTTAATTTGAAGAAGACAGATGGCAGATGCAGTACTTTTCTCTCGATGACATCAACATTTTTTTCTTTGTATTGACAGGACAACTATTTGGTGTGTAAAAAGACCGTGAGGCTGTTGCACATCACATTTTTTTTGAGGTTGTAAAGTGAGTGAAATGGATATAGAGCCCATGTGTGTGAGAGTCAAGGGCTTACGGCCATACCACTCTGAACACGCCCGATCTCGTCTGATCTCGGAAGCTAAGCAGGGTCGGGCCTGGTTAGTACTTGAATGGGAGACCTCCTGGGAATACCAGGTGCTGTAAGCTTTTTTGTTTCATTGTGAGGAAAGGGCAGCTTTGAGTGTTTGGGGACCAGCATGAGCGAGCTTCCCTCACACACCTTTTCTTGAAGCGCCCTCCACAGCTTTCGAATGGAATGTCATGCAGTGTGTAATTTGAAGTGGACAGATTGCAGATGCAGTACTTTTCTCTAGATGACATCAACATTCTTTTCTTTGTATTGACAGGACAACTATTTGGTGTGTAAAAAGACCGTGAGGCTGTTGCACATCACATTTTTTTTGAGGTTGTAAAGTGAGTGAAATGGATATAGAGCCCATGTGTGTGAGAGTCAAGGCCTTACGGCCATACCACTCTGAACACGCCCGATCTCTTCTGATCTCGGAAGCTTAGCAGGGTCGGGCCTGGTTAGTACTTGGATGGAAGACCGCCTGGGAATACCAGGTGCTGTAAGCTTTTTTGTTTCATTGTGAGGAAAGGGCCGCTTTGAGACTTTGGGGACCAGCATGAGCGAGCTTCCCTCACACACCTTTTCTTGAAGCGCCCTCTGCAGCTTTGGAATGGAATTTCATGCAGTGGTTAATTTGAAGAAGACAGATGGCAGATGCAGTACTTTTCTCTCGATGACATCAACATTCTTTTGTTTTATTGACAGGACACCGATTTGGCGTGTGAAAAGACCCTGAGGCTGTTGCGCATCACTTTTTTTCTGAGGTTGTAAATTGTGTGAAATGGATATAGAGCCCATGTGTGTGAGAGTCAAGAGCTTACGGCCATACCACTCTGAACACGCCCGATCTCGTCTGATCTCGGAAGCTAAGCAGGTTTGGGCCTGGTTAGTACTTGGATGGGAGACCGCCTGGGAATACCAGGTGCTGTAAGCTTTTTTGTTTCATTGTGAGGAAAGGGCAGCTTTGAGTGTTTGGGGACCAGCATGAGCGAGCTTCCCTCACACACCTTTTCTTGAAGCGCCCTCCACAGCTTTGGAATGGAATGTCATGCAGTGGTTAATTTGAAGTAGACAGATGGCAGATGCAGTACTTTTCTCTAGATGACATCAACATTCTTTTCTTTTATTGACAGGACACGTATTTGGCGTGTGAAAAGACCCTGAGGCTGTTGCGCTTCACTTTTTTTCTGAGGTTGTAAAGTGAGTGAAATGGATATAGAGCACATGTGTGTAAGAGTCAATGGCTTACGGCCATACCACTCTGAACAAGCCCGATCTCGTCTGATCTCGGAAGCTAAGCAGGGTCGGGCCTGGTTAGTACTTGAATGGGAGACCGCCTGGGAATACCAGGTGCTGTAAGCTTTTTTGTTTCATTGTGAGGAAAGGGCAGCTTTGAGTGTTTGGGGACCAGCATGAGCGAGCTTCCCTCACACACCTTTTCTTGAAGCGCCCTCTGCAGCTTTGGAATGGAATTTCATGCAGTGGTTAATTTGAAGAAGAGAGATGGCAGATGCAGTACTTTTCTCTCGATGACATCAACATTCTTTTCTTTGTATTGACAGGACACCTATTTGACGTGTGAAAACACCCTGAGGCTGTTGCGCATCACTTTTTTTCTGAGGTTGTAAAGTGAGTGAAATGGATATAGAGCCCATGTGTGTCAGAGTCAGGGGCTTACGGCCATACCATTCTGAACTCGTCTGATCGCGGAAACTAAGCAGGGTCGGGCCTGGATAGTACTTGGATGGGAGACCGCCTGGAAATACCAGTTGCTTTAAGCTTTTTGGTTTCATTGTGAGGAAAGGGCAGCTTTGAATGTTTGGGGACCAGCATGAGCGAGCTTCCCTCACACACCTTTTCTTGAAGCGCCCTCCGCAGCTTTGGAATGGAATGTCATGCAGTGGTTAATTTGAAGAAGACAGATGGCAGATGCAGTACTTTTCTCTCGATGACATCAACATTCTTTTCTTTTATTGACAGGACACGTATTTGGCGTGTGAAAAGACCCTGAGGCTGTTGCGCATCACTTTTTTTCTGAGGTTGTAAAGTGTGTGAAATGGATATAGAGCCCATGTGTGTGCGAGTCAAGGGCTTACGGCCATACCACTCTGAACACGCCCGATCTCGTCTGATCTTGGAAGCTAAGCAGGGTCGGGCCTGGTTAGTACTTGGATGGGAGACCGCCTGGGAATACCAGGTGCTGTAAGCTTTTTTGTTTCATTGTGAGGAAAGGGCAGCTTTGAGTGTTTGGGGACCAGCATGAGCGAGCTTCCCTCACACACCTTTTCTTGAAGCGCCCTCCACAGCTTTCGAATGGAATGTCATGCAGTGTGTAATTTGAAGTGGACAGATTGCAGATGCAGTACTTTTCTCTAGATGACATCAACATTCTTTTCTTTGTATTGACAGGACAACTATTTGGTGTGTAAAAAGACCGTGAGGCTGTTGCACATCACATTTTTTTTGAGGTTGTAAAGTGAGTGAAATGGATATAGAGCCCATGTGTGTGAGAGTCAAGGCCTTACGGCCATACCACTCTGAACACGCCCGATCTCTTCTGATCTCGGAAGCTTAGCAGGGTCGGGCCTGGTTAGTACTTGGATGGAAGACCGCCTGGGAATACCAGGTGTTGTAAGCTTTTTTGTTTCATTGTGAGGAAAGGGCCGCTTTGAGACTTTGGGGACCAGCATGAGCGAGCTTCCCTCACACACCTTTTCTTGAAGGGCCCTCTGCAGCTTTGGAATGGAATTTCATGCAGTGGTTAATTTGAAGAAGACAGATGGCAGATGCAGTACTTTTCTCTCGATGACATCAACATTCTTTTGTTTTATTGACAGGACACCGATTTGGCGTGTGAAAAGACCCTGAGGCTGTTGCGCATCACTTTTTTTCTGAGGTTGTAAATTGTGTGAAATGGATATAGAGCCCATGTGTGTGAGAGTCAAGAGCTTACGGCCATACCACTCTGAACACGCCCGATCTCGTCTGATCTCGGAAGCTAAGCAGGTTTGGGCCTGGTTAGTACTTGGATGGGAGACCGCCTGGGAATACCAGGTGCTGTAAGCTTTTTTGTTTCATTGTGAGGAAAGGGCAGCTTTGAGTGTTTGGGGACCAGCATGAGCGAGCTTCCCTCACACACCTTTTCTTGAAGCGCCCTCCACAGCTTTGGAATGGAATGTCATGCAGTGGTTAATTTGAAGTAGACAGATGGCAGATGCAGTACTTTTCTCTAGATGACATCAACATTCTTTTCTTTTATTGACAGGACACGTATTTGGCGTGTGAAAAGACCCTGAGGCTGTTGCGCTTCACTTTTTTTCTGAGGTTGTAAAGTGAGTGAAATGGATATAGAGCACATGTGTGTAAGAGTCAATGGCTTACGGCCATACCACTCTGAACAAGCCCGATCTCGTCTGATCTCGGAAGCTAAGCAGGGTCGGGCCTGGTTAGTACTTGAATGGGAGACCGCCTGGGAATACCAGGTGCTGTAAGCTTTTTTGTTTCATTGTGAGGAAAGGGCAGCTTTGAGTGTTTGGGGACCAGCATGAGCGAGCTTCCCTCACACACCTTTTCTTGAAGCGCCCTCCACAGCTTTCGAATGGAATGTCATGCAGTGTGTAATTTGAAGTAGACAGATTGCAGATGCAGTACTTTTCTCTCGATGACATCAACATTTTTTTCTCTGTATTGACAGGACAACTATTTGGTGTGGAAAAAGACCGTGAGGCGTTTGCACATCACATTTTTTTTGAGGTTGTAAAGTGAGTGAAA
This sequence comes from Aulostomus chinensis, assembly GCF_037954235.1. Classification (NCBI taxonomy): domain Eukaryota; kingdom Metazoa; phylum Chordata; class Actinopteri; order Syngnathiformes; family Aulostomidae; genus Aulostomus; species Aulostomus chinensis. The sequence continues at coordinate 28,248,388 of NC_141323.1, forward strand.
TGGATATAGAGCCCATGTGTGTGAGAGTCAAGGGCTTACGGCCATACCACTCTGAACACGCCCGATCTCGTCTGATCTCGGAAGCTTAGCAGGGTCGGGCCTGGTGAGTACTTGGATGGAAGACCGCCTGGGAATACCAGGTGCTGTAAGCTTTTTTGTTTCATTGTGAGGAAAGGGCCGCTTTGAGTCTTTGGGGACCAGCATGAGCGAGCTTCCCTCACACACCTTTTCTTGAAGCGCCCTCTGCAGCTTTGGAATGGAATTTCATGCAGTGGTTAATTTGAAGAAGACAGATGGCAGATGCAGTACTTTTCTCTCGATGACATCAACATTCTTTTGTTTTATTGACAGGACACGTATTTGGCGTGTGAAAAGACCCTGAGGCTGTTGCGCATCACTTTTTTTCTGAGGTTGTAAATTGTGTGAAATGGATATAGAGCCCATGTGTGTAAGAGTCAAAGGCTTATGGCCATACCACTCTGAACACGCCCGATCTCGTCTGATCTCGGAAGCTAAGCAGGGTCGGGCCTGGTTAGTACTTGGATGGAAGACCGCCTGGGAATACCAGGTGCTGTAAGCTTTTTTATTTCTTTGTGAGGAAAGGGCAGCTTTGAGTCTTTGGGGACCAGCATGAGCGAGCTTCCCTCACACACCTTTTCTTGAAGTGCCCTCCACAGCTTTCGAATGGAATGTCATGCAGTGTGTAATTTGAAGTAGACAGATTGCAGATGCAGAACTTTTCTCTAGATGACACCAACATTCTTTTCTTTGTATTGACAGGACAACTATTTGGTGTGTAAAAAGACCGTGAGGCTATTGCACATCACATTTTTTTTGAGGTTGTAAAGTGAGTGAAATGGATATAGAGCCCATGTGTGTGAGAGTCAAGGGCTTACGGCCATACCACTCTGAACACGCCCGATCTCGTCTGATCTCGGAAGCTTAGCAGGGTCGGGCCTGGTTAGTACTTGGATGGAAGACCGCCTGGGAATACCAGGTGCTGTAAGCTTTTTTGTTTCATTGTGAGGAAAGGGCCGCTTTGAGACTTTGGGGACCAGCATGAGCGAGCTTCCCTCACACACCTTTTCTTGAAACGCCCTCTGCAGCTTTGGAATGGAATTTCATGCAGTGGTTAATTTGAAGAAGACAGATGGCAGATGCAGTACTTTTCTCTCGATGACATCAACATTTTTTTCTTTGTATTGACAGGACAACTATTTGGTGTGTAAAAAGACCGTGAGGCTGTTGCACATCACATTTTTTTTGAGGTTGTAAAGTGAGTGAAATGGATATAGAGCCCATGTGTGTGAGAGTCAAGGGCTTACGGCCATACCACTCTGAACACGCCCGATCTCGTCTGATCTCGGAAGCTAAGCAGGGTCGGGCCTGGTTAGTACTTGAATGGGAGACCTCCTGGGAATACCAGGTGCTGTAAGCTTTTTTGTTTCATTGTGAGGAAAGGGCAGCTTTGAGTGTTTGGGGACCAGCATGAGCGAGCTTCCCTCACACACCTTTTCTTGAAGCGCCCTCCACAGCTTTCGAATGGAATGTCATGCAGTGTGTAATTTGAAGTGGACAGATTGCAGATGCAGTACTTTTCTCTAGATGACATCAACATTCTTTTCTTTGTATTGACAGGACAACTATTTGGTGTGTAAAAAGACCGTGAGGCTGTTGCACATCACATTTTTTTTGAGGTTGTAAAGTGAGTGAAATGGATATAGAGCCCATGTGTGTGAGAGTCAAGGCCTTACGGCCATACCACTCTGAACACGCCCGATCTCTTCTGATCTCGGAAGCTTAGCAGGGTCGGGCCTGGTTAGTACTTGGATGGAAGACCGCCTGGGAATACCAGGTGCTGTAAGCTTTTTTGTTTCATTGTGAGGAAAGGGCCGCTTTGAGACTTTGGGGACCAGCATGAGCGAGCTTCCCTCACACACCTTTTCTTGAAGGGCCCTCTGCAGCTTTGGAATGGAATTTCATGCAGTGGTTAATTTGAAGAAGACAGATGGCAGATGCAGTACTTTTCTCTCGATGACATCAACATTCTTTTGTTTTATTGACAGGACACCGATTTGGCGTGTGAAAAGACCCTGAGGCTGTTGCGCATCACTTTTTTTCTGAGGTTGTAAATTGTGTGAAATGGATATAGAGCCCATGTGTGTGAGAGTCAAGAGCTTACGGCCATACCACTCTGAACACGCCCGATCTCGTCTGATCTCGGAAGCTAAGCAGGTTTGGGCCTGGTTAGTACTTGGATGGGAGACCGCCTGGGAATACCAGGTGCTGTAAGCTTTTTTGTTTCATTGTGAGGAAAGGGCAGCTTTGAGTGTTTGGGGACCAGCATGAGCGAGCTTCCCTCACACACCTTTTCTTGAAGCGCCCTCCACAGCTTTGGAATGGAATGTCATGCAGTGGTTAATTTGAAGTAGACAGATGGCAGATGCAGTACTTTTCTCTAGATGACATCAACATTCTTTTCTTTTATTGACAGGACACGTATTTGGCGTGTGAAAAGACCCTGAGGCTGTTGCGCTTCACTTTTTTTCTGAGGTTGTAAAGTGAGTGAAATGGATATAGAGCACATGTGTGTAAGAGTCAATGGCTTACGGCCATACCACTCTGAACAAGCCCGATCTCGTCTGATCTCGGAAGCTAAGCAGGGTCGGGCCTGGTTAGTACTTGAATGGGAGACCGCCTGGGAATACCAGGTGCTGTAAGCTTTTTTGTTTCATTGTGAGGAAAGGGCAGCTTTGAGTGTTTGGGGACCAGCATGAGCGAGCTTCCCTCACACACCTTTTCTTGAAGCGCCCTCTGCAGCTTTGGAATGGAATTTCATGCAGTGGTTAATTTGAAGAAGAGAGATGGCAGATGCAGTACTTTTCTCTCGATGACATCAACATTCTTTTCTTTGTATTGACAGGACACCTATTTGACGTGTGAAAACACCCTGAGGCTGTTGCGCATCACTTTTTTTCTGAGGTTGTAAAGTGAGTGAAATGGATATAGAGCCCATGTGTGTCAGAGTCAGGGGCTTACGGCCATACCATTCTGAACTCGTCTGATCGCGGAAACTAAGCAGGGTCGGGCCTGGATAGTACTTGGATGGGAGACCGCCTGGAAATACCAGTTGCTTTAAGCTTTTTGGTTTCATTGTGAGGAAAGGGCAGCTTTGAATGTTTGGGGACCAGCATGAGCGAGCTTCCCTCACACACCTTTTCTTGAAGCGCCCTCCGCAGCTTTGGAATGGAATGTCATGCAGTGGTTAATTTGAAGAAGACAGATGGCAGATGCAGTACTTTTCTCTCGATGACATCAACATTCTTTTCTTTTATTGACAGGACACGTATTTGGCGTGTGAAAAGACCCTGAGGCTGTTGCGCATCACTTTTTTTCTGAGGTTGTAAAGTGTGTGAAATGGATATAGAGCCCATGTGTGTGCGAGTCAAGGGCTTACGGCCATACCACTCTGAACACGCCCGATCTCGTCTGATCTTGGAAGCTAAGCAGGGTCGGGCCTGGTTAGTACTTGGATGGGAGACGGCCTGGGAATACCAGGTGCTGTAAGCTTTTTTGTTTCATTGTGAGGAAAGGGCAGCTTTGAGTGTTTGGGGACCAGCATGAGCGAGCTTCCCTCACACACCTTTTCTTGAAGCGCCCTCCACAGCTTTCGAATGGAATGTCATGCAGTGTGTAATTTGAAGTAGACAGATTGCAGATGCAGTACTTTTCTCTAGATGACATCAACATTCTTTTCTTTGTATTGACAGGACAACTATTTGGTGTGTAAAAAGACCGTGAGGCTGTTGCACATCACATTTTTTTTGAGGTTGTAAAGTGAGTGAAATGGATATAGAGCCCATGTGTGTGAGAGTCAAGGGCTTACGGCCATACCACTCTGAACACGCCCGATCTCGTCTGATCTCGGAAGCTTAGCAGGGTCGGGCCTGGTTAGTACTTGGATGGAAGACCGCCTGGGAATACCAAGTGCTGTAAGCTTTTTTGTTTCATTGTGAGGAAAGGGCCGCTTTGAGTCTTTGGGGACCAGCATGAGCGAGCTTCCCTCACACACCTTTTCTTGAAGCGCCCTCTGCAGCTTTGGAATGGAATTTCATGCAGTGGTTAATTTGAAGAAGACAGATGGCAGATGCAGTACTTTTGTCTCGATGACATCAACATTCTTTTCTTTTATTGACAGGACACGTATTTGGCGTGTGAAAAGACCCTGAGGCTGTTGCGCATCACTTTTTTTCTGAGGTTGTAAAGTGTGTGAAATGGATATAGAGCCCATGTGTGTGCGAGTCAAGGGCTTAGGCCATACCACTCTGAACACGCCCGATCTCGTCTGATCTTGGAAGCTAAGCAGGGTCGGGCCTGGTTAGTACTTGGATGGGAGACTGCCTGGGAATACCAGGTGCTGTAAGCTTTTTTGTTTCATTGTGAGGAAAGGGCAGCTTTGAGTGTTTGGGGACCAGCATGAGCGAGCTTCCCTCACACACCTTTTCTTGAAGCGCCCTCCACAGCTTTCGAATGGAATGTCATGCAGTGTGTAATTTGAAGTAGACAGATTGCAGATGCAGTACTTTTCTCTAGATGACATCAACATTTTTTTCTTTGTATTGACAGGACAACTATTTGGTGTGTAAAAAGACCGTGAGGCTGTTGCACATCACTTTTTTTTTGAGGTTGTAAAGTGAGCGAAATGGATATAGAGCCCATGTGTGTGAGAGTCAAGGGCTTACGGCCATACCACTCTGAACACGCCCGATCTCGTCTGATCTCGGAAGCTTAGCAGGGTCGGGCCTGGTTAGTACTTGGATGGAAGACCGCCTGGGAATACCAGGTGCTGTAAGCTTTTTTGTTTCATTGTGAGGAAAGGGCCGCTTTGAGTCTTTGGGGACCAGCATGAGCGAGCTTCCCTCACACACCTTTTCTTGAAGCGCCCTCTGCAGCTTTGGAATGGAATTTCATGCAGTGGTTAATTTGAAGAAGACAGATGGCAGATGCAGTACTTTTCTCTCGATGACATCAACATTCTTTTCTTTTATTGACAGGACACCGATTTGGCGTGTGAAAAGACCCTGAGGCTGTTGCGCATCACTTTTTTTCTGAGGTTGTAAATTGTGTGAAATGGATATAGAGCCCATGTGTGTCAGAGTCAAGGGCTTACGGCCATACCACTCTGAACACGTCTGATCTCAGAAGCTAAGCATTGTCGGGCCTGGTTAGTACTTGGATGGAAGACCGCCTGGGAATACCAGGTGCTGTAAGCTTTTTTATTTCTTTGTGAGGAAAGGGCAGCTTTGAGTCTTTGGGGACCAGCATGAGCGAGCTTCCCTCACACACCTTTTCTTGAAGCGCCCTCCACAGCTTTGGAATGGAATGTCATGCAGTGGTTAATTTGAAGTAGACAGATGGCAGATGCAGTACTTTTGTCTCGATGACATCAACATTCTTTTCTTTTATTGACAGGACACCGATTTGGCGTGTGAAAAGACCCTGAGGCTGTTGCACATCACATTTTTTTTGAGGTTGTAAAGTGAGTGAAATGGATATAGAGCCCATGTGTGTGAGAGTCAAGGGCTTACGGCCATACCACTCTGAACACGCCCGATCTCGTCTGATCTCGGAAGCTTAGCAGGGTCGGGCCTGGTTAGTACTTGGATGGAAGACCGCCTGGGAATACCAAGTGCTGTAAGCTTTTTTGTTTCATTGTGAGGAAAGGGCCGCTTTGAGTCTTTGGGGACCAGCATGAGCCAGCTTCCCTCACACACCTTTTCTTGAAGCGCCCTCTGCAGCTTTGGAATGGAATTTCATGCAGTGGTTAATTTGAAGAAGACAGATGGCAGATGCAGTACTTTTGTCTCGATGACATCAACATTCTTTTCTTTTATTGACAGGACACCGATTTGGCGTGTGAAAAGACCCTGAGGCTTTTGCGCATCACTTTTTTTCTGAGGTTGTAAAGTGTGTGAAATGGATATAGAGCCCATGTGTGTCAGAGTCAAGGGCTTACGGCCATACCACTCTGAACACGCCCGTTCTCGTCTGATCTCGGAAGCTAAGCAGGGTCGGGACTGGTTAGTACTTGGATGGAAGACCGCCTGGGAATACCAGATGCTGTAAGCTTTTTTGTTCCTTTGTGAGGAAAGGGCCGCTTTGAGTCTTTGGGGACCAGCATGAGCGAGCTTCCCTCACACACCTTTTCTTGAAGCGCCCTCCGCAGCTTTGGAATGGAATGTCATGCAGTGGTTAATTTGAAGAAGACAGATGGCAGATGCAGTACTTTTCTCTCGATGACATCAACATTCTTTTCTTTTATTGACAGGACACGTATTTGGCGTGTGAAAAGACCCTGAGGCTGTTGCGCATCACTTTTTTTCTGAGGTTGTAAAGTGTGTGAAATGGATATAGAGCCCATGTGTGTCAGAGTCAAGGGCTTACGGCCATACCACTCTGAACACGCATGCGCCAATCAGACGGTACGCTGACAGCACGACACACGGAGGTCGCGGACTCCGCTTTTCCCATTTCTTTCGTTTTTTTCAGCCTTTTTCATTGTTCTTCCTTATTTTCCGTGCATTTTTGGTTCGTTTTTAGAGTGAACATTTTTTCCCCCCGACAGTTTTTATACTGATCGGGGGAGGTCAATTTGAGTTTTTTTTTTCCTAATGGAAAACTTTCGGACGGACCAAATGGATTTGAACTCTGCAAACGGATTTCAGATTACGAGCATGGAAAACGGACTTGACATAAACGCACAAACAGGTGAAGAAAATGAAAAATGGTTGCTTGTTAAAAGAAACAATCAGAAACGAAACATGAAGAAGTCGGAAGGAAAACTGCCGGAGGGAAATGCGAGAGCGGCTTCCGCAGCGACAGCGGGGGAAAGACGGCGAGCAGCGGCTGATTCAGAGGAGATGAGCGCTGGAGCCGGTCCACAGGCAACGAGAGCTGGTGGCCTGAAGAACAGAGCTGAAGACGTGGTTCCGAGAAGACCTGGGCAGCGAGGAGCTACTGGAGAGGCGACGGAGAGTGAGAGAGAATTGGCGGCGGAAAGAGATGCGGCGTCTGGTGGGGAAAGGCAGCTGCAGCAGCGACATGGAGCGGCGAAATCTGCGGGTGGCGACCACAAGTATGACAGAGAACTGACGGTCAGTGTCGAGGTAACTGGGCAGGATGAAGTCCCAGTTCTCGAATTAATGAGATGCATAAGAGCACTGTGTGGAGGTTTAATAGCCTGTAGGGCGACAGGGCCGCAGAAATATGAAATTACCATGTCACACATCAAAGGGAAAGAGAGAATCCTAGATGGTTTCAAAATTGGGGACAACACAGTGCATGTCAAAGATCTGTGTAATGATGAACTCATGGTTTCCTTTTTAAGCTTACCAGCTTACATCAGAGATGAGGAAATTTTACAAAAGCTAGAAGGGTGGGGAGTCTCAGCTGCATCAACTATAAGGAGGAGGATGTGGCCGGGTACGCAAATTGCTGATGGGACGCGGTTTCTCAAAGTAAAGTTTACAGATAAAGTCCAATCTCTGCCTTATTCAGCACGGTTTGACACAGCAATGGGACCGGAATATTTCAGGGTCATACATGATAGGCAGGCTAGGGTGTGTAGGATGTGCCTCCAGCCGGGGCACATCCTAAGGGACTGTCCTGAGTTCTCCTGCCATAAGTGTGGTGTCCAGGGGCATTATGCAAGGGAGTGCAACAGGAAACCTAATAAGATACAGAAATGTGAGGTGTGTTGGAACAAAATTGATGAATGTAATTGTAATTATAGTGATGAGGATATTGTGGTGGAATCTGGATCTGAGGAGCTGTACAGTGAGATGGAAGGTTTAAGTGAGGGAGGAACGGAGGATGAGGAGGAAGATGACGAGGTGGGTAGTGGCGCCGCCAAGCAGGCTGCCGGTGAGGGTTACGCCCCTCAGAGAACCCAGAGCCCTCCTACAGTGGTGCAGAGCCCAGGCACAAGGCTTGGTTCAAGTCTGAATGACATGAGCACTGACTCAGGCCCACAGCAGAGAGGAAAGGATGGAGGAGGAAACGGGTCCGAAAAGGAGCCGGAGCCTTCTCAACTCCTGGAATCAATGGAGGTGGGGGATACCCCAAGAGAATTGCAGCCGGCGGCAGCCACATCCACCAGGGTACCTACCTTAAATGTGCCCTCCACCTTCCCTCCTCAGAGTAGATCAAACAGTGACTCGGAAATGGACTTTGCCACAATAAAAAATATTCGGAAAAAGCACACCTCAATAAAAGATGCTGCGATGAAGAAAAAACAGAAGAAAGAAGGAGGGAGAGGTAAAAAATCTTGAGGGAAAATTGGCTGTTTAAAGGTTTTTTTGGTCTGACCATGTTTCTGCTGCACTCCCTTAATGTCAATGGACTCCGCACTTATGGCAGGATGACCGCCATTTTACTTAAAAGCAAGTGTGACATTCTCTGCTTACAGGAGACAAGGTGGGAAGGGGATAGCGTGGCGGCAGCAAGCAAAATGTGGGAAGGAGATGTCTTTTTTAGCAACGGCACAAGTAAATCTTGTGGCGTAGCTATTTTAGTAAAAAAGACTATAAGTACCAATAGCAAGTTAATATATCATGACAAGAAAGGTAGAATACTTATTATAGATGTTTGCATAAACAATAGAACATACAGAATTGTTAACATATATGCCAGTAACTGTGAAAAGGAAAGGAAAATGTTTCTAAATAGTATAAGCAGATGGATAGATCATAGAACCATAATAATAGGAGATTTCAATATCGCATTAACTAAGGATGATATATCAATTAACAATGTATACAAGAATGACACAAGCAGAACTGAGCTATATAATTTAATGAATATTCACAATTTGACAGATGTATGGAGAATTCACAACCCATTCAAGAAAGAGTACTCCAGAAGACAGGTTGTGCAGGGAAAAATGAAACAAGCCAGAATAGATTTATGTCTAGCGGCCCCTGAAGCAACAAAACAGATCAATAAAATACAATATAATTATAACGCATGGAGTGATCACGCAACAATTGAGTGTTACTTGGGTGCTGCAGGAGGTTTCAGGGGGGGAGGTACCTGGTGCCTCAACTCCAGCCTCCTGGCAGATTCAACTTACGTTAAAAAAATCACAAAACTGCTTGATTATGCAAAAATTGAAATGAAAATAGAAAATAATTTTATAGAAAAGTGGGAAATTCTAAAGCAAAGAATTAAAAGAAGTAGTATAAATTATAGTAAAGAGAAAAAGTGGAGAGAGGAGCTGGAAGAAAATCGACTAAGAAAATTAATCAATCATGAAATAGCATTATTTGATAAAGAACCTAACAGAAACACAGAAAACTATGAATTATATAAAGCAAAACTAGGAAACATAGAAAAAATAAAATGCAGAGGTGCAATGATAAGAAGCAGAGTTAAAAATTTAGTAGAAGGAGAAAAATGCACCGCATATTTTTTGGGGCTCGAAAAGCAAAAACAAAACAAAACTATAATAGAAAAAATCAACGATATAACTGGAAAAGAATATGACGATCAAGAAAATATACTAAGAGTAACTACAGAGTTTTATAAAGAATTATTTGATAATGGATATAGCAATAGCGAAGAGGTAGACAAGTTGTTATCAAATATCCAAACTAGTATTTCAGTGGAGGATAAGGAATGGTCTGATGCACAAATTACTATTAATGAGATAAAGACGGCAATAGATAGCTTAAATAAAAACAAAAGTCCAGGGGTAGATGGTTTAACAGCAGAATTTTATATTTGTTTCAAAGAGCAGATAGCTCCCCTGTTGCTGTCATTGTACCACTCAATGGAACGGGAACAGAGAACATCCAATACATTCACTGCAGGAATAATTTCACTTATCTACAAAAATAAAGGTTCAAAACAGGATATAACAAACTATAGACCAATAAGTTTACTCAATACAGATTACAAGATACTGACCAAAACACTGGCAAACAGGCTTAAACTTACAATAGGAACCATTATTGGTAATACACAGGCATACGGCATACCAGATAGAGACATCATAGATACGATCCTTACAATAAAGGATACCGTCAGGACAATGGCAGCACAGGGGGGGTATCTGCTCGGAATTGATTTGGAGAAAGCATTCGACAGAGTAGAACATCTTTTCTTATATAAAACTTTAAAAAGATTTGGATACGGTGAAGGCTTTATTAGATGGATTAAATTATTATATGATAACGCATACAGTCAAATAAAGATAAATGGACAACTAACAGAAAAGATCAAATTAAAAAGATCGGTAAGGCAAGGATGCCCGCTTTCGGCTCTTTTATACAGTATTGTTGCTGAGCCACTAGCTTTAAGTATAATGAATGATAAGAATATTATAGGTATAAAAACTTATAGAGACAAAGTCGTTAAAATAGCACAATTTGCGGATGATATCAATATAATGTTTAAAAATGAAGAAAATTTAAATTATATTATAAAACATCTAGAAAGATATGAAAAAGCATCAGGAGCTAAGGTTAACAGAAATAAGTCAGAAATGATGGAATTCGGTAAAAATAGTTTAAAAAATAATTGGGGTTTTAGCACTAAAGAATACAGGAAAATACTGGGTGTATACATTGGTAAAAATGAAGGGGAAGCCAGGGACTTAGGGTGGAGAGAACTTGTAAAAAAGGTAGAAAATACACTTAATTTATGGAGAAGTAGGGGTTTAAGCCTGAGAGGAAAGGTAATTGTCATCAATGCCTTAATACTGTCAAAAATTAATCATGTTTTGGGGGCCTGTGAGCTACCGCAGTGGGCACTAAATTCGCTCAATGAAGCGATCTCCTCCTTCCTTTGGAGGGGAAAGGGAAATTCGATCGCTCATCGGGTGATAATTGCTAATAAAAGGGAGGGGGGATTAGGACTAATTGACATCAGTGCAAAAAAAGATGCACTCAGGGCCAAATTAGTTAGAAATTTTCTCGATTCGAACAGGCAGTACCCCTGGGAGGACACAATGGCGGGCTACCTGGCTGAGTACGGGGAGGGGGAGAAACTCCCTCTTTATCACCTCCTTCCTGGGAAAAGCCATGGCTCGCTACCGATGTTCTACCAGGAGGTGCTAGAGGCATGGGGCAAATTCCTGCCCCACCTCAGGCCTAAGTGCAGTCAGAAAAGTCATGTGCTGCAGTTACCTTTTCTCGAAAGCACCTTTTTCACACACAATGGTAGGACACTTAAATGCAGGGCACTTCAGCAACATAATATAACAAGGGTCGGTCAAGTGGTGGGGGAAAGGGGTCTGTTCAGTCTCAGGAAAGTCACAACCCAACTCAAAAAAACAGGGACACCGTGCAGAAAGGATTACCTAAATGGACTAGGTAACAAAATCAACAGAAACATAACCTCACTGTGGAGAAACTTAATCATCACGGACAAATCGAGAGCAGACCCCGAACTCCCACCGCTTGAGCTTGTCACACAGTACACAGGGAAAGAGCTGTCACAGGTGAAAACAAAGGACTGGTACACCATAGGGATTAACTCAATTAAACGCACTCCAAAAGCAGAAAAACACTGGGCACAATTATTCAAGGGAATACCGATAGGAAAAATCTGGCAAAACCTTAACATACCTTACATGGACAGCAATACTTTCAAGCTAGAATTCAATATCAGACACAGGAGAATTTTCACAGGAATCAAATTACACCAGATTAATAAGGAAAACTACAGTAGGACATGCCAAATCTGCAATAAAGAACCGGAAGACCAGGAGCATCTATTCATCAACTGCAAGGAATCGGATAAATTCAGGAATTTCATCAGGATGCTACTGCAAGAGCACTGCAATTTCAGTTTGACAGATGAAACACTATGGACATGGACTCTTCTCTTTGGTACAACACTGAAACAAAAGGATCAGAACAGGACTCTCATAAATACCATACTCACTTTTGCAAAAAAATCAATATGGACAACTAGAAACTACGCTCTCTATGAAAAGAAGAAAATAAACATATTTGGGGTTTTTTACACAACACTCTTGACGCACCTACAAATCTTACATGACATGGACAAGGATATTTTTGAAAACACTTTCTGCAGGAAAAACACATTTTTCAACATAGCAAATGGCAAAATTGAAATAAACAAGATTGACAATGGTATGTTTTCTCTTCAAATTCCCAGCTAAGTAGTCTCTTTTTTTTATAAAGCAAAGTATTTTTCAAATTTAATAAAGGGGTGAGCAAATTGGGTGGTTTATGTTTTTGGTGTGTTTAACATTTCATTTTGATAAAATTTCATTTAAAAAAAAAAAAAAAAATTGTGTGTGTGACACTTCACGACAGGAATTTGTTCTTTTTAGTCCCATGAGTTTTTTTTTGTCTCTCTTTAATTTTTATTTATTTTTTTTGGAATGACCTGCATTGCTCCAGTGGCTGTCGGCACATAGTGTTGGTTTATTTGTCTAAATTTAACTTAATTAAAAAAAAAAAAAAAAAAAAAAAAAAAAAAACTCTGATGGTGTTTTCATCAAGTTCGAGGTGTATCAAGGGTGGGGGGTTTTTTTTGGTAAGATTTCTTTCCTGAAGGAATTTATTTTTTATATAATTGTTAAATTTTGTCATGTAAATAAGAATGTACAGTTGGTAAAAATGTATGATGTATTTTTGATAATAAAAGACAAAAAAAAAAAAAAAAAACACGCCCGATCTCGTCTAATCTCGGAAGCTGAGCAGGGTCGGGCCTGGTTAGTACTTGGATGGGAGACCGCCTGGGAATACCAGGTGCTGTAAGCTTTTTTGTTTCTTTGTGAGGAAAGGGCAGCTTTGAGTCTTTGGGGACCAGCATGAGCGAGCTTCCTTCACACACCTTTTCTTGACGCGCCTTTCTCAAGCTTTGAAATTGAATGTCATGCAGCGTGTAATTTGAAGTAGACAGATAGCAGATACAGTACTTTTCTCTCGATGACATCAACATTCTTTTCTTTGTATTGACAGGACACCTATTTGGCGTGTGAAAAGACCCTGAGGCTGTTGCGCATCACTTTTTTTCTGAGGTTGTAAGGTTTGTGAAATGGATATAGAGCCCATGTGTGTCAGAGTCAAGGGCTTACGGCCATACCACTCTGAACACGCCCGATCTCGTCTGATCTCGGAAGCTAAGCAGGGTCAGGCCTGGTTAGTACTTGGATGGGAGACTGCCTGCGAATACCAGGTGCTGTAAGCTTTTTTGTTTCTTTGTGAGGAAAGGGCAGCTTTGAGTCTTTGGGGACCAGCATGACCTAGCTTCCTTCACACACCTTTTCTTGAAGCGCCTTTCTGCAGCTTTGAAATGGAATGTTATGCAGCGTGTAATTTGAAGTCGACAGATGGCAGATGCAGTAGTTTTCTCTAGATGACATCAACATTCTTTTCTTTGTATTGACAGGACACCTTTTTGGCGTGTGAAAAGACCCTGAGGCTGTTGCGCATCACTTTTTTTCTGAGATTGTAAGGTTTGTGAAATGGATATAGAGCCCATGTGTGTGAGAGTCA